>NC_061112.1:34213205-34521510 GCF_002878395.1 Capsicum annuum | reverse complement strand
ATATATATATATATATATATATATATATATATATATATCCCTTCCTTAATTTATTTTGATTGTATATTCATTCATTGTCATTGTATATCATTATATATTTTTCTTCTGCTCTTTATTCATATATTATCTAGGGATATACGATGTAGTATTGAGATTCCTAAATATGGCTGGAATAAGATAGTTCACCCTTATTGCTCACTTAGCCTTATTGTTGGTCTATTAGACATGAACAATATGGTTGTTTCTTATTACCTCACTGGCTTGTTATATGATATATGGACTCTTGGGTGTAGTTTTCATTCTGTTTATGTGTTGTATATATCTGCTTTATATTTGGAGCTCAGTTGGCAGTTGCCTACTAAGTATCATTCATTTGGTACTCATACTATATTTTGCAGTCTGCAGATTATAGTATGGGTTATCACCGTTGATGTATACGTTGTGTGGATCAGCCATGGTTCAAAGACTTAGAGTGAGCTCCTGACGTTCAGAGTATTACTCATTTCTTTCTTATCTACTGGATTTGTCTCTATATTATATTCAGAGATAAGTCGTATTAGTGTAATTTACTTTGTCTATTCCACTTTTGTACTCTTGTTATATTAGAGGCTCTTGTATTGATACCACCAAGTTTTTGAAATTTTGTTATGTAATTGTTCTTTTATTTCATCTATTTCATAATTCTTTTCTTTATATATTTGGTAGTCCGTTACTAGCCATTTTGGACTACGGATTTGCCTTGCCTACTGATGGGTTATAGTAGGAGTCATCATGACCTAAGAAATTGAGTCATGACAAATTGGTATCAGAGCCTAGGTTTCACCGGTGTATTAGTACAAGAGCAAAGTGTTAGTAGAGTCCTGCAGATCGATGTAGAGACGTCCGCAACCTATCTTCGGAAGGCTACAGGGACATTTTAGAAAATTCACTTATCGACTCCTTACCGTGTGTACGCATTGCTATGAACCTCAAACACATTCTTTGACTCTATTTTATCCCTAATGGATGATGCAAGATGGGCTATGTTATCGATAGATACAGATGAGACTTCAGCACGCGTTTTTTGACTTTCAGCATAATGTTATATTAAAAAGTTAGAGATAGATATCAGAAATCTTTAGCATCAGCCAAAAGGATTTAGGGCCAGCTTAGGCTCCGAATGAGCTCGTGATTACTTTAACCTTTTGAGGTTCAACATTAGGGATCTGAGTCGTGATTGTAAATTTCTCATAGTCATGGGTGACATTTGATTCATCGAGTAGATCTCAGACTAGAGTTAGGTCTATTGGTGTTCATCAGGGTTCTTTACTAGTTTTTGAATATGAGATTGGGTATCTCGAGCGGGACAAACTTATTCCTATGTTATATCTTTTTTAGCAGGATATTGATGCATGGAATTACTAAAGGACTAGCATTACCACTCCGCTTGGCATTAAAGCATATGATAGAAGTTGGGTCCTTCTTCTCTCAAGTTGTGGATTATACGAGGGCCATAGCGAGAGAATGTATTGAGGCTTATGGATGTGACGGCAAGAGGTCCTGCCATCAGTATAGTGTTATTGGTATTCCATCTAAGAGCTTGTTTTGATTGTGGTGTGATAAGACCTTGGTTTAGAGAGTGCCCTAGATGTAGGCTAGTGGTCGGGCAGAATTAGAATATTTTCCTTGCTAGCCTAAAGTTTTTGAGACAGGCTATGATTGTGGAAATGATGGATATTCTACTATATTTTGCTCTCAGTGTCAGTTGGACAACCACTTGGGCTTAGTTTGTGTTCTCACTATGTTGATGCTTTAGGAGTTTCTACGACTACAGAGACATCGGCTACTGGACTAGATAATATCCCTGGCATGGGATTTTTAGTCATTCAGATCATTCAGATCAGCCTCATGATGTTGTGGTATATTCAGATAGAGATAGTGAGCTTGGCACCTCAGTTGATGATTTAGTCGGCCAGTTCGAGTTTGGACCCATTCAAATTTATTCTTCATATGCCCATCAAGCATGTGATTGGGTATTTCACCATGATAGGTGTGCTTTTATTCCTCGCATTTATCTTTTACGATGTGTATTGGTATCTTCATATCCACTGATGATTTTATGCCTTGATGAATTGGTATTGGTTATTATGTGCCTTATTATCGAATTTATGATTATGTTACTATCCGTGGTTTACTTCTTTTAGTAGTGGATGGAGTAGATCTGTGCTGAAATTTCTCATTATGAGTGTAGTATTTGGGTTTGAGTCTCATTTATCTTGGCATACTGGCCTTATTATGGCTCTTGAGTGGTACATGTATTGATGTTCATTTTGGTACCGCTTATTCATTATATTGATATTGATATTGTTGTTGCTATTTCTATCACCGCTTGGGGTTATTGATATTATTTGATATTATTACTCGATGTAATTGATCCTCACTAAGTAGTTGTATAGACTAGTGTTGTCTAGTTTATTGCCTCAACCATAAGCAGTTTGGCCATGATCTATGCTTTTGATATTTGAGGTACTTTCTTTCTCGAAAAATTTTTCAAAGTCAACCAACTACATGGGTCACAATCTTTTTGCTGTAAATTCTGAACGGTTGGGTTTTTGCAACCCATAGACTCCATTGATCACTTTAGTCTCGGAATTGATAATTTTTCCTCTTACTCTTATCACCAAATTGGTTAGCTTGACGACCTTGATATTAGCATAGAATTCTCTCATGCATTTCTCATTGGATTTGCAAGGTTCAACTATAAAATAAATCTAACCTATGGTCACCAACCTTAGCTAAAAGTTAGGGAGAGTCTCAAGGAGCCGATCAAGTGAAATTCCTTTCTTGAAGAACAACTTATTTTTAGTTAAGTTGGAATAATAAGTGGTTTGACACTTAAGACATAGAAAGAAAGTTCAATCATACTCTTCTCCAACCTCTACTTCATCAACCAACCTAAAATTTTGCTCCATCTTTGATTTTGGAAACCTAAAAATGTCAAATAAGCATAAATACGTAAGTTTAGTGTGTAGACAATAAAATGTAATTGATAAAAACTAAATAAACGAGTTAAAACTCAATTAGGGACATATATACCATAATTCAATATTTAGACCCTACAAAAATGAGCCTCATGTACCACTTTAGCGGACCTCGCTTTAGTAGTGAGTGGCTATTTTAGCAGTCCGAGCTTTAGTGATGAAAGGGTCGCTTCAGTTGACCCTTAAGTGGCTATTTTAGCGATCCGAGCTTTAGTGATGAAAGGGTCTCTTAAGCTAACCTTCAAATTCATCAAATCCAAAACAAATTTCACAATGGGATTTAGCACAACAATACCCATCACACAGTTTGTAAACCCACAAGACATGATATATAATCCAAACCTATTATTAGTTCATGGAAAACCTAGGAATAAATCATATTATTCTTTCAAACCAAACGTAAAACATTTGGCGAACATATTATTTTTCAAACCTTTTGAACAACCCCTAAGAAGTAAGACTTTTCTATGGTTTGATTGCCAAAATTTACCTTCCAATTCCATGTTTTACCAAGAACTACACAAAATTCTAGCATTTTAAATCATAAATTTCACACAATTTCTCTCTACAACAATGAAATAAGAAGAGAGAAACAAAATACAACGACATACAAACCTAAGAGTAAAAGAGTTCACAAAACATACCTTGATTTGTGCGATGAGAAATGAAGTAAAGAAATTTGTTTAAAAGCAATAAAGAAAAATAAGCACGAGGTTTTAGAGTTATACACAATATTTTGAAACTTTACCCTCTTCCAGAGGGCTTTTTGATCATCAAGCGCTGCTTAAGTGCATATGTGACCATTTTAGCAATCTTGGCTACTTGTTGACCATATGCTTAGGTAGCTAATGGGCAGCTAATGGGCCCTTTACCAAGTTGTTGACTATCACTTTAGTAGGTAATGGATCATTTTAGCGGTCTTGACCAAACATCGACTGTCTGCTTTAGCAGATGTTTTGCTGCTTTAGCAGTATCTGAGGCTGTTTAGACCTAGGCAAATTTTGTCATTTTTGGTAATAGGACCTTCCACTTTTGCTATACGGCACTGATTTTGGTGATTTGAACAATTCCAAAATATGTTCAAACTCCCATTTTCAAGGTATTACCACCACGAACATCCTTCCAATCAGATTTTTGCATCTAAACCTATTCAAATCACCTCTAATAACTCCAAAATTTTGTGGATTAGTCAAAAATAAAATCCTAAGCTTTTATAAAAATTAAAATAACAAAAGTAAATGCAAAATTTGATAACGATAGGTTTCCTCCCGCCAAGTTCTTGATTTAACATCACAGCACGACGCAAGAAACTTTACTATTTATCTTTCCACTTAGAGGATTTTAACCTTCGATCCCACTTCACCTCAAGATTTTGATGAAGCTTGTGGGACAAATGTAGGAAACATAAGACTAACTCTATCTCTTCATTTGGAAGACTTGAATCTTTTACCCAACATCACATCAAAATTCAGGCTCATTGGGCATTGATGAGAAAATCAATAGGCTACTTCTTAAACATCACATTTTGCACTTCTTGTCCTTCAAGTGAGGAACATTTTTTATCCTCTTAGAATGATGAACTCCAAAATGTAAGAGCTTTGTCCCTCATCTCCAAAATCCTTAATTTGTCTGGTTATGTTCATTTCTGTCACATCCACCAAGTACAACGTAAAAAATAGTTGGAATGAGGTTTAAGACTCTTTATTTCCAAATTTGCATCTTTCTTGATATTCTCACCCCAAAATAAAGTAGAGTCTTCACAAAGGATTTGATTGGCTTTTTCTTGCAACTTTAATATTATTTAATCAATTTTAACAACTTGTGGTTGGTTGACAAATCATTATGAATTCTTCAACATCCAGTTTTAACACATCTTCATTGGAAAATATCTCATCATAATTTTCCATGGTCATTTGGCATTAAACACTACATGACTTAATTTTTGCATTCAATTAATTTTTAATTTTTGGGTAGACATTTCAATTTAGATCACTACTTGACATTGCTCAACATGCACTTTGAGGATTCATCCATAATTAATAAAGTTCAATCAAGATATTCCTTGTTGTCTTCAAGTTGTTGAGATAGATTCAACAACCATTCTTAGCTCACAATTTTGGCATTGTCCAGTTTTTCTTCATTTTGGGACTCTTCATTATGGGCATCACATGTTTTGGATCAACCACATACATGGATTAAAATCTCTTCTTTTGACAAATTTATTTTAATGGTAGGCAAGTCCATGGAACTTGAGAGATTGACATATTTACAAGGGTCTTTTTTCATATTCTTTTCCATATACCACCATTGATTGGTGCAAAAGATGTATATCTTCACCCATATTATTCACCCGGTCTAAGATAGTTTAAGAATTAGCTCAATACCTTTGTGTTTAACACATTGCTCTTCCTTTGCCACATCATGATTCCTATCAAACTCAAAAGAACAACTAGCCCTTTTGTTACTATAACTAGGGATAGGGGAAAATTAATTGGGACAATCATTCCAATGATCATCTCTACCACCACACAAGTAACATAATACTCCCTATAGGATTGAGAAGGTGTACACACCGCTCTCTCAGGAGAATTTCTATAATATTACCAAAAATGGGGTCCTCCATAATACAAAAGTGGGTCATCAAGATAATATTTGCAACCACCAAACTCATTTTCATTCCATGATGTCATAATAATAAGTATAAAAAAACAAAAAAAATCTAACTAACACAAAAAATAAAAAAAAGCAAAAAAGATATAAACAAGTTCAAATCAATGCAAGTAAGCTAAAATTATAAACTAACTCAACATGTAAAATTTTTCCCTGACAACGATACCATTTTTTGAAAATGCTTAAAAATACTTGATTTTGGGTGTATTTATGCATTTTGGTGTCACTATTCTAGTTGTTTTAGCCTTGTTTTGAGGATGATTCTATGCTATATAGGTTGATAATGAGATAAGTATGAATAAAAGTGTTAAATTATGTGTTTACGATGGTTAAAAGTGATTTCTAACAAGTATGTACTTCAAAGAGTCAATCAGAGTCCAAGAGAGAAAACTAGTCTTCCTAGCTTGAGCCAGTTGCTTATCTAGTCTATCTTGATGGACTCTATTATTTTTTATGTATTAATTATGGTTTGAATGTGTTATTATATGTGGAAAAACATTTTAGCGGTGTATAAAGTTCAATTGAGTCAAGGAAAGAGTTGAAACTTGAAGTTAAAGATCATGGAAACCAACCTAGTCTAAGCTATTGTTTTTTATTCATCGTGATGGATATTGTTTGTTTGTACCTATAATTCATGCGGTGTATTCTTGTAGGATCATTTTTGAGCTTAATATGATGATATATGATGATATAGAGGCTGAAAAGTCATTGGAAATATACCACAAGACAAGGGATGAAAGAAGGAAGGACCAACACTTAACCAAAATTTGGGAAGCAAATTCCAGTGAAGGCGTGCGATAGGCGTGCACCGCATGATCTATTCCTATGGAATAGAGGGTAGGTTGCATGCTTCATTCCATAGGAATAGAGGGTGCTACACATGGTCCATTCCACCCCTGGGCGTTTCATGCTAATTCAACTCCAACACGGACTTGGCTTACCCCTTATACTATAAATACATGTTGTATCATGTTTTTACATATCTTTTGACATATTTTGGAGATCACGAGGCTGCTACATCTTCATAATTAGGTTTTTATTATTTTTATTAAGTTCATTCATGTTTTTAGTCATTAATTACAACTTTGTAATTACGATTATGACTATGCGTGGCTAAACGCCCTTTTCCAAGGTGAAAGCCAAGAACATGATTACTTTTGTTTTGTATTAAGTTTGTTTAACTTTCGTTATCATTATTAGTTTTGTGTTAATCTTTGATTTAACTATTTTAAGGATTCTAGGTCCTTCGAATATACCAGTTATCTACCTTTAGATCTCGGGAGAGGGAATAGGGGATAGAATAAGGAGATGAACAAAGTTTGGGTTTTTATTCTTTTATGAAATAAAGTACTAAACTTAGCTCCTAGGAAAGGGATATACTTAGGAGCCAAATTTGATTCAAACATAGGATGATAGCTTAAATAACCTAATTGGATCATTACATGTAACGTCCCAAATCTATTACCTAGAACGCTACACGGTACTCATGACCTCGAAGGACCACAAGCTAACCCCTGACTGATATCTATAACTGAGCACTGCATAACATACTGTATAAATGCAAAATAAAAGGCTAAAAGGCTATAAGGTTAAAAAAATTTGATAAAACATAACATTTAGAGATACGGTATATCAATACCAAAATGACTGAAATAATTATCTGAACATGCTATAGTTTTGAAGCCTCTAAAACTGACTCAATAAGGAGTTGATGGGACATGTTCCCAACTAACTTCAACTACTGAAATAAAATAAGTAATGCAAGAATGAAATAATCAAATAATAACATCCTTGAATGATGAGAACTCACTACTAGTCAGACATCTGAAACTGGAATGCTACTGATGCTTTGGAGCTCGTACTTTTAAACTTATGATATAAAACACCATAGCACAAATGTGTTAGTACGATTGAATTTACTGGTATGCAAGTGAGGTAGGCTGAATGCAAGAGTTTATATGCATGAATAATACTGACTAACTGAGCAACATGAACGTGAGAATACATGCATGAATACGTGAACTATAACTGAGATCATGACATCACTGAATCTGAATACTAATAACATAAGTTTTCATATAACTGATACACTATTATCTGAATGACTGTATCTGACAGTCCTATTTCTGATGGAACTAGTTGACTTCTATATGGAGATGTGTGACTGTATCTGACAGTCCTGAATTCTGTAGAACTATCTGAGTTTTATTACTGAGACTGAGACTGAGACTGTAACTGTGGGAAGTAGTCATCTAATCGACATACTCCAAATAAGATAATATAATTGAGTTGGGGTCCAATCTGTAACCCCAATTGGAAGGGTGTCAATACCGCACCACTGGTAAGGATAAGCTGTGAGTAATCCCTCATATAACAGGTACTCTAAGGAGAATGGTGGGACCCTTATATAACAGGTTAAGCCACCTCATCTACTCTCAACTAGTAGGTTTGATGTCTCAAACTATGCTGGCTACGTAGTTTTGGAGCACAAGGATTGCTTCTAAGAATCATACCCTCTAATAACAGGTAAGTTCCCATCCTTAGGCTCACTCGGTGCTGAATCCTACTCCCATCTGAATAGACACTGAACATGATTAACTAAAATAAACTGGACTGCGTTCATTGAGATCCATTAACTGATAGAATATTACTGAGATCTGATAACTGACTGAGATTACTGCATTTTCCTGAGTTATGTGACTGACTGAATTTTACTGAGTCTTGAAACTGACTGAGAATACTACTAATCATTGTATGATGGAGATTATCATAAAACTGACACTGGCTCTAGGCAGACAGCAAAATCATCAGGTACAAGTATCCCCAGGACTTGATAGCATAAAACTGACAAGACATGATATTTCTTAACACATGACCATAGTCAATAATTCCTAGTACAATCATTGGGGATTTTCTTTAAGTATTCGCATGCTATAAGCTTACACATGAATAGGAATGCATGTAAACATATCATAATTTCATAAGCCTAATCTCATGAGCATTACGTCAATCCATTACAAAGCATAACAATAATGTGGGGGTCATATCAAACATAAGGGAGAAACATAGATTCATTAATTTTGATCACAAATGAGTCATAAGGCATAATTCCTATTCTCTTAGGCATTTTATCAAACACCTTGCATGCATATCTTTAGGCTTAGGCATTAATATTGAAATAATACATCATGACAATATTTTACACTTCCAATGGAAGAACTTCAACCACATGCTAATATATTTTCATGATAGTTATTAAAGACTTCAACTTGGAAATCAAACAATAACATAAGCATAGCTATAATTCAATTCATACCATGGAATCCAAAGTTTATATTTCAAATAGGGTTTCTTGAGCTTCATGGGTGAAAGGAACCCATGAATCAACACTTGACATACCTGGGAGGATGACTTTTTGCAGATTGGTGGAGGAAAGCTTGAATTCTTAACTTGGAATTAAATACCTAGGGTTTCTTATTTATTGGGGATTGATCTTTGGGAGAAACCCTAATTTGTTGTTGTAGATGAATAATGAAGTTATGAGCTCTTGTAATGGCCCCAATTTGCTGAACCGAAATGCTACACGATGTTATGACCCCAAGGGACCACAAGCTAACCTATCACTGATATCTGTACCTGTACACTGCATAATCTACTTGTAGAATGAGGAAAACATGAACAATAGGCCATAAGATTCAAATGAATAGAATATCTGATAAATAATAACATCCATATAGGGTAACAAATACCCAAAACAACTGAAAGCTGAATCTAAAATCTGAAAGCCTCTAAATACTATTTGAAATAAGAAGTTGAAGAAATATGTCTCCAACTAACTCTATCTAGCAAAACTGAACTGAAATAATGAATGAAATAAAATATCGTCCTCGAATTGATGAGGACTCACTATAACTCTACGAATGGAATGCTACTGCTAATCTGGAACTCGTGTCTCTGAACCTATGGTGTAACATAAAAGAAAGAACTATAGCATAAATATATTAGTACGAATGGAAGTATTGAGTATACGAGTGAGGTAGGATAAATGCAAAAGGGTTTACATGCATGAACAATGCTAACTGACTGACTGATATGAACGTAAGAGTACAAACATGCATACATAGTAACTAAAATCGTGAATACACGATATCTGGATCTGTACGCTAATACATGGTTTACTATTATCTAACATGAATGATACTAAAATTTTAATAACATGGATGACTGTGTCTGATAGTCCTGAATCTGATGAAACTACCTGAGTTCCGTACTGTAATTGAATTAACTGTAACTGACAGTCCTAGTATACTGAGATTGGGACTGAAACTATGGGAGGTAGTTGCTTAATCGACATGCCCCAATAATGTATATAGCTAGGTTGGGGTCCAATCTCTACCCCGATTGGAAGGGTGTCAATACCGCACCACTAGTAAGGACAGCTGTGAGTGACCCTTAGCTGGAAGGTACTCGAATGAGAATGGTAGGAACCCTAAACTAATAGGTTAAGCCACATCATCAACCCTAAGCTGGAAAGTTGAGATGTCTGAACCTACGCTGGCTACGTAGTTCTGGAACACAAGGATGGCTACTAAGAATCACACCCTAAATTGGTAGGTGAGCTCCCATCCTTGGTTCACTTGGTGCTAACTTCTACTCCCATCTAAAGAGACTGAACATGATTTAATTGGCTGTACATGGACTGAGTAACTGCCTTCTGTTGACTTACGGAATAGTACTACTATCTGAGCATTTATTGAGATCATGAGATTTCTGAGATTTCCTGAGTCACATGACTGACTGAGTTCTATAGATCATGGATTGACTGAGATTATCATGATAATATGACATGGCTTTGGGCACACAACTATATTTTTTGGGTACTAGTACCCCTAGGACTCGATGGAAGGAAACTGACACACATAGCTAACTTGATCATAAAATGGAGTCCATAATTCACCATATCATAAGTAGGGGATTTCACACTAAGCATAGTTCTCAATATCTTATGTATGGAAGGAAAGTTCATACCACATGTGTATACTTGCATAGTCTCAATATCATGCTCAATCCATATCACAACAACGATGCATATCAATCACGTGAAATTCATGTGAAATTATAAAGCATAGAGCATGGACTTGTCATTTAAGCACTATTAAATCATGGGATATCAATTCAATCATCCTAGGCCTTTTATTAAATAATTTGCATGCATCCTTTTAGATTAGGTGTGTTTTCATGAATTTTCCCATTTTAAACCATATAAAGTTTATGGATTTCAACTAACAAACACATATACTTCATGAAAACACCTTTAGATATCATCTTGAAACTTATTAAACAATCATCAACATGTACATGGTTATATCACGACAAGACAATAACAATATAATATTTAAAACATGGTTCTTGAGTTATATGAACAAAATAGATCCATAGATGAACACTACGCATACCTTAGATGGAAGATTCTTGATGATTGATGGAGAAGTTTGCTTGAACTTGAATCCCCAATTGAAAACCCTAATGTGTTCCTGAGAGGATTTTGAGAGAAAGAGTATGATTTGGTGAAATAAGGGCTTAATTTCGTGTTTATGGAATATATATAGGGGTATAAAGATGACCTAAATACCTCTCTAGATACGTCATTTAATTTCTATGAAAATTACCTAATTTGGGCCCTCGGTGCGATGTAGAGATATTGCGTTGCCCCCCGTTTGTGACCTGGAAACTCACCATGATGCGGTGAAATCACGGAGAGACACTGGAAATTGACAAACATCATTTTGACTTATGGCGCGACACGCTACTGACTGAAATAACGCTGCTGAAACTTTAAATCGCCATAACTTCTTCACCGAGTGTCCGTTTTAGGTGAATTTGATATCGACGAAAAGCTTATTCAATTATCTACAATTTGGAGGGTATAAATATGCCAAAATACCACTTATAAACCAAGTTATGCTTGTTCAAATATGACCTATGTGAAATCACACATGAAAACTTGGTGGATTCAAAATTTCTTAGCTTGGCTAACTCTAAGTGTCTCTTATGAACATGCTTAACACATTATAAGCTCTATTATCACTAGGATACTCATGATAATTCATGTACTCCAATATGAATCACAAGATAGAAGTTTTCATGTGTAGGAACAACAGTTCATTTTCTGGCTTAGAAATATACGAGGTATTACAGCTCTGGTCGGGTATAATTAGGAGTCAAAACGGGTGGAAAAATTCCAAATACCCTTTTAAAAATGGCTTAAAATTGTTGATCAAAAATGGCGATAGTTTGTGCGACGGTTCATCTCTGGCTCGATGGTCCGTCAGTCTTGACCATCGCAATTTGCCAGAACCTAAACTTTCTACCTCGTTTGCAACGGTTTGGGCATCGGTCCATTGGTCCTGGCTGTCGTACTTGACTAGAAGTCAGGTTCATTGCATTAGTCATGATGGCTTAGGCGACGGTCCATCGCTAGCTCAATGGTCCGTTGGCCTGACCGTCGCTTCTGTGCAGTTCTGACATTTTTCTGTAAAATGTCTATAACTTTTTACTTCGATATTGTATTTGAATGAAATTGGTATCGTTGAAAAGTTAATTCAATTTTCCATATGATAAAGAGTCAAAATTAGGAAAATTCTATCTGATTTAAACATTAATTATTTAGGAAGTCATCACTAACTCTTTTGGAGACTAGATTTGACTTTAAGAACATTCGGGGTGTTACATTACATCCCCGCTCAATGAATTAGTTGTAAGGTTCAACTTAGGTAAAGAATTAGAGGTTGGAAAATCATAATCATACAATTAACCCTATAAATCAACAACCAAGATAAGCGAGTTAACGAATGAAGTTCAATAACGTAATATGATTGTTTGAAGTACTTCAACCCTGGGTTTTCTCCTATTGACTATCTCAAGACCTTTACTTTATGTTTTGTTTAAATTCGTTGCAATTACAAATTCCAAACTCTTTTTGGTTACTCTTGCATTAATTGAATCTAAATTATGAACTAAAATCGAATCATTGCTGAATCAAGTCTCTGTGGGATTGATACTTGGCTTTTATTAGGCCACTTTACTACTTGATAAGATCACGTACACTTGCGTGTGTGCTTGGGCGCTGTTAAGTTTTTGTCGCCATTGTCGGGGACTTATTATTTGGCTATTGTTTATTTTAGTTTTACAATTATATTTATTTGATGTTTTTATGCTTGGTCTTGGTTTTATTATTACAGAAAATAGGTTTTTAGGTTGACAAGCTAGCAAGAGATCAGGAGTTGGTAGAATCAAGCCCTGAACCTAAGCAAGAATTTCACCATTACAGGAGAGAAACAATCATTCTCCCCAGAATTCTACTAACAGAAGAAGACCAAGTGGTTCCTGCTGTTATGGTTGAAGAACAAATAGCCCATAGGATAGTTAGGGAAGTGGCAGTCCCACTCCCGACGAACTTGACATCCCCAATTCAAAGATCGGCTGCTAGGGGGAATTTTGAGTTAAAACACAATATGGTGCAACTTTTTATCAGCAGTGAACAATTTTTAGGGCTTTCACATGAAAAGTTGTTGCAGAAGAAAAGAAGAAGAAGATACCACAACCTTTCCCTCAGAGGCAAATTAAAGCGAAGGAGTACACAATGTTTAAGAAGTTCTTTGATATATTTAGAGAGCTTCACATTAATTTACCTTTGTTAGATATTTTGCAGGGTATGCCTAAGTATGTGAATTACTTGAGGGATATGATTACCAATAAGGTAAAATTTTGGGATGTGGGGGCAATAACACTCATTGAAGAGCGTAGCGCGGTGATGACACAGAAAATCCCTAAGAAATTGAGATATTTGAGGAAATTTACTCTCCCTATCCAAATTAGGAGTAAAGTGGTCTATGAATTGAGTGACTTAGAGGAGAGCATAAATTTGATGCCCCTATCTCTGTTTGACATATTGGGCTTGGGAAAGCCTAAATTGACCAAGGTGGTTTTGCAGCTAGCAGACGGATCCATGGCATATTCGAAAGGAATTATTGAGGATGTCCTCATAAAGGTTGGTAAATTTGTTATTCCTGCTGACTTTATTATTCTTAATTTTGATACAGACGAATAAGTACCAATCATCTTGGGGCATCCATTCTTAGCAACTGAAGAATTGTTGATTGATGTTAGAGAAGGCACGTTCAAAATGAGGGTGGAGGCTGAAGAGGTGGTCTTTGATGTATGCAAAGCACCCATACTATCATTCCAATATAAAGAATTATGTATGATAAATGTTATTGAAGGGGATAAGTGTGGTGTGGTTAGTCCATCAAAGACCTCTTTGGACTACCTAATTGAGCGGCCTAAGCGTCTGCCGCCTAAGCTTGATTTGATACTATTTGATGATCCTAAAAAGGCTAAAGTTGAAAAATTGGTTACCATAAAAATTCATACCCAAGAGGAGTGAAGAGAATAAGAAGATGAAGACCAAGCGTAAGAAAGAAAAGGAAAGAGAACAACTAAGTCGTAGTTGGGTCGTGTCGCGACACTAATTAGGTGATTCTTGGAAGGAAACCCAAGCTAAGGTATGTTTTCTTTTTAGTTTTACTTCACGTAGTTTTTGTTTTTGATTAAGTCGCAGGTTGATGGGAAGTCTGAGTACCAAAAATCCAAGCTAAGGAGCATGGCAAAGACTAAGTATGGGGTTTCCGGATGTTCATGATGCAAAAAGATGCTACTAGCTAGGCCTAAAGGCCTCAGAGAGTATTTCTGTCTCTTATTTTTAAAATTTACTTTGGAGACAAAGTAGATCTTAAGTATGGGGTAGGGAAATTCCTACTTTTTGGGCTCAATTTGAATTTTTTTAGGTGAGGAATAAGTGAGATATTCTTGTTGGTGCTATTTTTGACTACATGATGCAAGTGTTTTAATTGTAAAAGCATGTGAATTATGAGAATGGCTACTTTTTAGATTCCTAGGCTCATGTTTGTGACTCTTGTACTTGTTGGCTTAAAATTTGAATTCATGCTGTTGTTTGGTTTGGAGTATATGATGATCCTATTGAGTTGAGCATGTTCCATGTGCATGTGAGATTTTTGTATATTCCTTGTTTCATGTGATGTCTAGAACTTGCCCAGTATGTATGTGAAGCGAACTAAAGAGTGCGAGTTTAGGAGATGATTTAGGCGTTTCTTTGATAGCGTTGTTTTATACCTTTTTTTGCCTAGCTTTGTGCATTATCCTAGTTAAAACCCATTGAGCCTTTAGACTTTTCTTTGGTAGGTTCATATGTAGCCTAATCCCTTCTTTGATAGACCATAATTTGATCCAAAAAGCTCCTAAGTGTTTTAATAAAAAAGTAATTTAGTAAGGAGTTCGAGAAATTCAATAAGAAGGAAAAGGTGAATTTGATTCCCCAAGGTAATAGTTATTGGTGTTGATAATTTATGTGTAGTGGATGGATGTGATATAATTCATGCTAGAAATATTGCCATGGTTGTAAAAAAAAGAAAAAAAATTGATTCATTTAGTAGTAAACTATGCGTCCACTAAGTGTTTGTGAAAATGCTTAAAAGAGATGGGGCAAAAATAAAAGATATGAGTAGTCAAAAATAGTGTAGATTGGTTGCTGAAGATTAGTTTTAAATGTATAATATAGTGTTTTATAGCTCTTAGAGAGGTTATTCACTATTTCTACCCGTCTCTTAGCCTACATTACAACACAGAAAAGTTCTAATTGATCCAAAGCTTTACATTCTGACAATAGTGGAGCATTACACTAAGGGCAAGCCTATGGTTCATTGTGTGTATCTTGTGAATATCTTGTGAGGGTGAGCGTAATTTGATTCTTGTACCCATTATATTATAAATTGCTTAATTGTGAGTGATTATGGGTAACTCTCTAGTTGTGAGGGGCACATGTTTGATGAATGTGGATGATTTGTATTATGTATTTGATTGAGCAATAGGCATGAGTTTGCCACTAGGTGAGTCAATTCTTGAGGCTAGGGTATTTTAAAGTAGTGTTCGTGAGCTTTCAATTGTGCAAATAACATGCTTAGCGTAGTAACTTGTATTCTGTGTAGTCATTGTAGTACTAGCTTGAGTGTCTTGCATTTAGTAGAAGTGTTGAGTCTCCTTATTTGATGATGATTATAGTTAAGAGTTGTTCGAGGATGAACAAGGCTTTATGTGTGGGGTGGTGATGTTAGGTGTATTTATGCATTCTAGTGTCACTATTCTAGTTGTTTTAGCCTTATTTTGGGGTTGATTCTATTCTATATGGGTTGATAATGAGATAAATATGTATAAAAGTGTTAAAGTATGTGTTTTCAATGGCTACAAGTGTTTTCTAACAAGTATGTACTTCAAAAGAGTTAATTAGAGTCCAAGAGAGAAAACTAGTCTTCCTAGCCTAAGCTAGTTGCTTGTCTAGTCTATCTTGATGGACTCTATTGTGTCTTATGTGTTACTTATGGTTTGAATGTGTTATTATACTTGGAAAAACTTGTTAGTAGTGTACAAAGTTCGATTGAGTCAAGGAAAGAGTTGAAACTTGAAGTTAAAGATCATGGAAACCAACCTAGTCTAAGCTCTTGTTTTTTATTCATCGTGATGGATATTGTGTGTTTGTACCTATAATTCGGTTGGTGTGTTCTTGTAGGATCCTTTTTGAGATTAATATTATGATATATGGATGACATAGAGGCTGGAAAATCATTGGAAAGACACCACAAGATAAGGTATGAAAGAAGGAAGGACCAACACTTTACCAAAATTCGGGAAGCAAATTCCAGTGAAGGCATGCGATAAGCGTGCGTAGCATGCTCTATTCCTATGGAATAGAGGGTGAATCATATGCTCCATTCCATAGGAATAGAGGGTTCTATGCATGGTCCACTCCACCCCTGGGCGTTTTATGCTAATTCAACTCCAACACGGACTTGGCTTACCTCCTATACTATAAATACATGTTGCATTATGTTTTTACATATCTTTGGAGATCAAGGGGCTGATACAACTTCATAATTAGGTTTTTATTATTTTTATTTAGTTTATTCATGTTTTTAGTCGTCAATTACAACCTTGTGATTATGATTATGACTATATGTGTCTAAACGCCCTTTTCCGGGGTTGAAGCCAAGAACATAATTACTTTGTTTTGTATGAAGTTCGTTTAACTTTGATTATCATTATTGGTTGTGTATTAATCTTTGATTTAACTATTTTAAGGATTGGCGACCCTTATAATATACCAATTGTCTACCTTTAGATCTCGAGAGAAGAAATAGGGGATAGAATAAGGAGATGAACAAAGTTTGGGTTTTAATTACTTTATGAAATAAAGAATTGAACCTAGTGCCAAGGACAGAGATATACTTAGGAGCCAAACTTGATTCTAACATAGGATGGTAGATTAAATAACCTAATTGGATCATTTCATCCCCGCTCAACGAAGTAGTTGTAAGGTTCAACTTAGGTAAAGAATTAGAGGTTGGGAAACCATAATCATGTAATTAACCCTTCGAATCAACAACCAAGATAAGCGATTTAACGAATGAAGTTCAAGAACATAGTATGATTGTTCGAAGTGCTTCAATGCTGGGTTTTTTCTATTGACTGTCTCAAGACCTTTACTTTACGCTTTGTTTAATTTCTTTGCAATTACAAATTCCAAACTCTTTTTGGTTACTCTTTCATCAATTGAATCTAATTTGTGAACTGAAATCGAATCATTGCTGAATCAAGTCTCTATGGGATTGATACTTGGTTTTATTAGGCCACTTTACTACTTGATAAGATCACGTACACTTGCGTCTGCGCTTGGGCGCTATCAACACTCTAGAAATGAATGTACACGACTATTAATAGTATATTTACCCAACTTAGAGTTTGGATTGATCCCACGAGGAACAATGTAACTAGAGATAAAAAAAGTAAGGAACAAAAGCAGTTTACTTTAATCCAACTAAAAGATACAAGTATTCTTTGTTTTTTTATATAAAAATGTAACAAGGATAGAAACAATCATAATATGAACAAGTTTATCAATGACTTTCACAAAGTTTATCAATGACTTTCACAAGTGAGGAAGAATAAGGAAAATGATAATAGGGAATCAATTCTATCAATAATCCAAAGAATTTAAATCAAGTACTCATGATTACTCGCGTATTTAGCAAATTAGCCTTGGAACCTCAAGCATCCTCCACGTATTTCAACCTATTTATGAATATTTCTTGGCTAAATTTTATCAAATAGTAGCCAAGTGTCAACACAAATAGTTCCACTCCATGGCTGTTAACACCTAATATTTGCCCTTCACAACTAAATTTAATTTTGAATTTCTTCGGTTTTAAATAAAATCACAACATTTATTTTATATGGATAACAAAACTTTTTAAAAATATTTGTATAGTTATTTTTGTCATTTTAAGTAGGAATTATATATTTTCGTATTTACGAGATTATATAATTTTGTTACTTAAATAATTATTTTATGAAAAATTAAATTTTAATCAAGGTCTATCTTGAAAATTGATCAAATGTCTAATATCTTGATTTAAATACAATTTGTTCTCAAAAATAATTTATTTGGAACATATATGTTTGATTTTATGAAATCAAGAAACTCCGAATTAAATTAATTAATAATTTATTCCAGAGTTTATTTCAATTTTAGTCAATTTATTAAATTTGTTCATAATTGATATCAATTTGGCCACAATTGCAATGCAATTGACCAATTGATTTTCAATTTTATTAAAATTTAAATAAATTGACTGAAAAAATTACAACCTTGGACCTTTTTTCTTAAAATAATTCTACCTGTTACCTAATTTCTACTCCTCCACCACCCCAATAAATGAGCCTAACACCCTTACCCATTTTTAGTTTTTCTGCTCCAGGCCCAATACAACTGCTAATCCATTAGCCTAACAAGTTTGGACTAGACCCAACCCACATTCTCTCCAGCCTTACCCATAACAACAATCCATGTCAACTCCAATATAGTAACACCTCAGCTTCTTGAGCTTTAGACCCTCCAAGAAATGAATAATTGAACTTGCCAAGAACTAAAGTCGTGTCAAACTGCTAGTGATAATGGTCCATGGTATGACTCGTTATGAGATATCACTAGTTGTTAAAAGGACTGGTTGCCATAACAGTGAGGAATGCCAGACTTGGGTCCCTTGACAACGAGTCCAAGGTACGACTCATTGTGAGACACAGTAAGTCATTATGAAGGACTTATTGCCATAACAATGAGGGGTCAGATTTTGGGTCCTCAGGTAATGACTTTAGGTCACGACTTTTGGTCAGACCGCACGAGTCATTACCCAAGCCATGATGACTATTCCTAATTTTTGTTTGTACATTTTAATTAGGGTCTTTTTGGTTTTTTTCTCCCTTCACACTCTTTTTCATGACTTAATAACCCTTTTTTCCTGTAGTTATAAAGAGTAAACTCACTCTTTTTCTCTTTAACTCCCAAGGCAAGGGATATTGGGGTTTCATAGATAATTCATCATTCAAGTTCCAAGCCTCAATTTCTTTTTAATTTTTTTAGTATTTTAGGCATGTATCTCATCCTTAGCATGAATTTTACATTATGCCATTTATTTAATCATTATGCATGTGATTTAATTGATAGGTTTGAAATGGAGTTGAGGTCTTTTGATTGATTATTGCATGAATTGTTTACCCATGCTTAAAAGTGTATTTCATGCTTTTAATTGATGGTTTCAGGGCTGAATTGGTGCATTGTATTAAGGGTTGAAATGGGGGACATAGGTTTCCTCAAATTGGATAAATTTTACTTGATAATAGTATTAACCTCAACCCACTTTACAAGTCTTGGTTTTAAATATGGTTGTTCCTGCAATTTAACTTATTTTTTGAATCCATTACATACATTAAGGGATAAATAAATAACAATGGTTTGGAATTCCCTTGGTGACCATGGTTTTGGATTTTCAATGAAACTTGGGGGTCAAATGGTTACATGAAGTGGTTTGGCATAATTATGTATGCTTGAAAGCATATTGGTATGACGATAACAAGTTGGCAAATGACTTAATAAAGACTCCTTGGTTAATGGTTGGGTTATCTGTAAACTATTTTAATTGGGATTTTATCCCACCATGAAGGTGTAGTACCAGGGGACTAGTATTGGAAACCACATTTACTGATGTGGGGGTCTATGTGACTATGTGCTTGGTGAAGACTTTCTATTTTGGATGGCTATTGCCTTGGTGTCTTTATCCTTTTCTTAGTTTCCTCGGTACATGTGACTAGCATGTACTGGCCCTTCCGATATGGAGAGTCGGACCATATAGCCTATGGGTGCCTTTAGGACGGAGTGAGATACACAATTCAGGTTAATATTGTAACTCTCATGTTCAGGAGCCTGTCCATATCCTGGCATTCTATATATGTATATATGAATGTTGTGCTTATGGTTTTGACTGGTTTTTGGTAATGACACTATTTTATCCTCTTTCCCCGAGTTACATGCCAATGCTCGCCCCACTGACCATCCTTAGATGCTGTATCAGTTCATTACGTAGGATATAAGGGATTTTCTGTTACTCATGTGCAATATTAGGTGGTGTGGTATTTTGGTTGAGTTGCTGTGAAGTTGTCACGACCCGGCCCGAGGCCCTGGCCACGACGGGCATCCTGAACTACACAAGCCCGAGATACCCCTGTCTCTGCCCAACCCACTAGTGATATTGTCCACTCCGGGACTAGGCCCGCATGGCTTTAAAACACATCACTAGGGAGTAAGGCTTTCTCACTTATATGCCCAGTATCCTTCCTGTGTTTTGTCGATGTGGGACTCTTTCCTAATTTGGGGTGTTACAGAAGTGGTGAGCCTCCATATTTTGAAAAACCCTGTCATTTTATTTGGTTTCTTTTTAGATTTTGGAATTGTTAGTTTTCTTTTATCATAGTCGGGGGCATGTACCGACCTAGTTTGGTACTTCTGGTTTAGAGGCTTTCATGGATAATGTTGGGATATTTTGGTCATTGTGTTAACTTTTAGAACTTGATTAGACATCTATCTTTATTATATATTTTGGTTGGCTTTCACTGTTTATTTGTTTATGATCTCGGGATTAGTCTATGGGGGTGGTCTCTAACCTATAGTGGGCTTAAGATACCCATCACGACTAGGCCCTAGCTTGGATTATGACAAATATCAAACAACAACAACTTTAGCCGAACAACCGACAATTAACACAATAATACCTAATAGTACAACACAGCATTGCAGAAATAATAATGACATCAGCAACCCAGAACATCAACAATAACAACCAAAATAATGACAAGCAGCAGCCATACCGATAATAATTTTGACAGAAATACCTAGACCTGCCAATAACAATATAAGCAATGAACTTGCAAACTCGACCAACAGTTTCGACCTACAAATCAACCCGCGAACCCAGCTGCTAAAATGACACCTTATCCTCTTTTCAATTTGAATTTCCAATCCGTACAGAGTAGTACATTTACAACTCACTCAACAAACCTTATCCAATTTTTTAAATAATCCTATATTAGATATCCATTCCTAAATACCAATTTCATTCCTATAAATATCTCCACTATTTTTTAGTAAAAGAGGATGGTGATTCTCATACAAGAACCCTAATAAGTAAGGGATTTTGCTAGAGAAAAGTTTCTAGGGCTAAAATCCTTTAAGACCCTTAGCAACTCAGATTTTGGCTAAGAAACCAATTTCGTCTCTTGGTGTGGTGGAAGGTGATCCAAGAAAAGTTTATGTCTCAAGTTCGCTGCTCCAAAATATCTGAACACTTCATTCTCTTTAAATATTTTAGTTAATTATTACTCCTTATTTTTTACTTAGTTGTAATACCCTGATCGTTCCTTAAGCCTAAATCTATCTTTTGAGTGGATAAAGGTGATTTCAAAAGTGATTGATGTTTATGTTGTTTTGTATTTCTCTAATTTCTACTTTTTGTTATGTAGATCATTGAATAAGCTTTCCATCAATACCAATTTCATTAAAATTCGACATCGGATGAGGAAGTTATGGCCATTTTACTAAGCGATGTCGAAATCGCCCAAACCTGACGGTAAACCAGAAAGATAGCCAAGTCCTTGGTGGACCATTAATTTTCCAGTCAAACCAAGGTAGTAACCCCTATTTTTGGCCATCGTGTGATGACCAAAATGGTAGACCGCCAAAAATTTGATGGATCGTCAATTCGAGGTAGAATGTCCTATTTTTGGCCGTCGAATGACGGACAATCTGGTGGACCGTCAGTTTCCTGATGGATCGTCACTTCAACTATCAAGTCGAGGTAGAATATCCTAGTTTTGGCACTCGAGTGATGGACGATCTGGTGGATCGTCAGTTCCTCTAACGGATCGTCAGTTCCTCTGACGGACTCTCAGTTCCTCTGACGGACCCTCAGTTCCTCTGACGGACCGTCCATTAGTTCCTCTGACGGACCGTCAGTTTGACCATCACAGACTCGATCGACAATTTTTTCAACTCATTTTTTAGGGGCATTTTGGTCATTTTTGCCCATTTTGGTCTTGTATATATATATATCCAAGTATAGAAGAGAAGTTTATTTTTTTCCTTTCTCTTTCATAACCCTCTAGAAACTAGGGTTTCTTCTAAAATCCCAAATCAAATCTTCTCCAAAAAATTCAAGAATTTTCCAAAGATTTCACCAAATTATTCAAGAATTAAGTTCTCCTAGTCAAAGGCTTCAAAAAAATTAGCTCAAAAGTGTAAATAAGAGTTTCCAATCAAGCTTGTTCATCTTAAAAATCTTAATCCAAGGTATGTGGGGTTTGAACAAGAACACTTCTTTCATTCTTGTACCCAAAGATTTAATTTCTATTATTGATTTACATGAATTTGCAAAGTGTGATTGTACCCAAATTACTCTATTAATGATTCATGAGATTTGAGTTGTTCAAGTTTGATATACAAGATTATTTCAAAATTTTATCTCTTAAATTGAGAATTTATGCCATGAGTTGAATATTGTTATTATGAATGGATGATTTTTGAATGATTTGAGATAAGTGTCATGATTTAAGCTTTTCTATGAGAAGTTTGATTATTGAATATATATTGATATTTGAGATTGAAAACCCAGAATGAGTCTTTTTGATGTTTTCCTAAAGTTTTGACATTCGACATGATTTGATGAGGAAGTACACTTGATGTTGAGAAGGATTATTTTGATTTTGAGTTGAGTTATGAAATCCAGAAGTTGATTATAATTCATAAATGAGATATATATTTATATTTAGGTCTTCATGATAGACCCTTGAGTTGATTGAGGTGGATTTCCTAATGCATTTTGAGTTGAGTCTGGGAGAAGTATTTAGCACCGAGTGGGAAATATTGTATTTCCCCAAAACTATGTGCCACCATAGGATTGATATTGATAATTGTGGGCCAAAGGCCGAGTATGAGATTATGATCATGAAGTTGAGGTTGTACTTCCTGGCAAGAGTACGATGCTCCCGCCAATGTGGTGTGCTCTCCATAGGAGGGTAAAACGTTAGACTCCATGCGGCTCATAATTTTATATCGGTTACAAGAAACTCTCAAGTCCATAATAGTCTAAGTTTCTTGAGTTACCGAATCACTCTAAGTCATGAGTCAAAGAGTTTGAGTTGAGTCTAATGATTTATGAGATTTATGAAGCATGTGTTATTATTGATGATTTATGGAAATTATGTTTCAGAAAATTCAAGCGAAGAGAGTCATTATTGTCAACATACATGATTTTATTTTACATTTATGATATTATTTAAAAATGTTGCATACACCCCTACATACTCAGTACATTCCAAAGTACTGATTCCCATACTCTTCTGTATTCTATATTTCCTTATGATGTAGGTTCAAGTGTTTAGTCTCAGTAGTGACAGTGATCTTTGAGTACCTTCATCTACATTTCTGCAGTTGGTGAGTCCACATGGTTCGAGGACCTATGTCCCTGATTTTGTCTTGTTAATAGATGGTTGTTCCCTTTTCAGATCAGTACGAGTTAGTTGGGGGATCTTTCCCAATGGCTCCTCAACCTTATGTTCTAGAGGCTTTGTCAGACTAGAGTACCAGTATATGTAGAAATTTAGTATTTTGATTGTACAGTACAGTATCTCTTCATATTCCAGTATGTTCATGGCATGATTATTGTTTTTTTACTCTAGGTTGATTTTTGTTGTAGTGAGTTTTAAAAGTGATGACTGGCTTAGAGGGTTAGCTTGAGGCCATGTGTGGCCTTAAGCACTATGTGACGTCTCGAGATAGGTTCTCAGGTCGTTACAAGCTTTGTATCAGAGACTAAGGTTCAAAGACTCCTAGGTAGTCTGACAAGCTTCGTTCGTAGAGTCTTGATCATCGGTGTGTAGCGTGCCACATCTACGAGCAAGAGGCTACGGACCATTTTAGGAAAAGTTGCTTCTTTATTTCAAATGTCTATCGTGCCAATGACTATTTCTCTCTGCTATTAATTCATGCTCTATTATGATAGAAAATGCCTTCTCGTAGAGCTCACAAAAATAATGAATGACCTTAACCCATTGATTGTTTAGGTGAGACGGTGTCCAATATAATAGCGGATGCTCTTAGTAGGTCGTCCATGGGCAGTGTAGCTCATGTAGAGGAAGTTAAGAAGGAGTTAGCCCACGAAATGCATCATCTGGCTAGGTTGGGTGTTAGATTACTTAACCTAGCTGAGGATAATGTTTGGGTTCAGAGTAGTTCTGAATCTTCCCTAGTTTCGGAAGTGAAGGAGAAACAAGACATGGATTCTCGTTTGATCAAATTGAAAGAGTCAGTTAAAGACCAAAAAGTGGAGGTTTTCTCCCAAGGAGGAGATGGTGTATTGAGATTTCAAAATAGATTGTGTGTTTTTGATGTTGATGATTTGAGGCAGAGGATTATGGCTGAGGCACATGGCGCGAGATATTCTATTCATCCCAATGCTACCAAGATGTACCACGATTTGCGGGAAATTTATTGGTTGAATGGTATGAAGAGAGATATAGCAAAGTTTGTAGAGAAGTGTGCAACTTGGCAATAGGTGAAGATAGAGCACCAGAAACTCAGTGGTATGATGCAAGAATTTAGCATTTCTACTTGGAAGTGGAAAGTGGTGAACATAGATTTTGTGACCACTTTACCTCTCTCCCATCATCATCATAAGTCAATTTAGGTCGTTGTTGATAGGTTGACTAAGTCAGCTTATTTCCTACTAGTACATACATCTTTTACCACTGAGGACTATGCTAAGATGTACATCTGAGAGTTAGTCAAGTTGCATGGAGTTCTATTGGCTATCATCTCTGATAGAGGTACTCAATTTACTTCTCAATTTTGGAGAGCCTTTCAGAAGGGTCTTGGCACCCAAGTTTGTCTTAGCTCCTTTTTTTATTCGCAGATAGACGGTCAGGCTGAGAGGGCCATCCAGACCTTGGAGGATATGTTGAGGGCATGTGTTCTTGACTTCAAAGGAAGTTAGGATGAACATTTTCCATTAATTGAATTCTCTTATAATAATAGTTTTCATGCTAGCATTGGAATGGCTCCATTTGAGGCTTTGTATAGAAGGAGGTGCAGATCACCCGTAGGTTGGTTTAAAGTGGTTGAGGCTGCGGTGATTGGACCTGATGCTGTGTTCAAGGCTATGGAGAAATTTAAGTTGATTTAAGATAGGCTGAAGATAGCCCAGAGTCGTCAGAAGTCGTATGCAGATGTTAGAATAAGAGCTCTTGAGTTTGAGGTTGATAATTTGGTGTACTTGAAGATTTTACCCATGAAAGGGGTGAAAAGGTTTGGAAAAAAGGAAAGCTTAGTCCTCAATATGTTGGCCCTTATAGTGTTTTGAATCATGTTGGGAAAGCAACTTATGCAATTGAGTTGCCTGCAGAGTTGTCAGCTGTCCACCCTGTCTTTCATATTTCTATGCTCAAGAAGCATATTGGTGATTCTGTTCTGGTTGAGCCATAAAAAAGCTTTGATGTTTGGGATAGTCTTTCTTATGATGAGGTTCCGATCGAGATTCTAGATCATCAAGACCGTAGATTAAGTAACAAAGAAGTTCCCTTGGTTAAAGTTTTGAGGTGAAATCAATCATTCGAGGGTGCTACTTGGGAAACAGAAGCAGATATGCGAGCTAGTTACCCTCATCTCTTATCCACGAGTTCAAATCAAGCCGAAGGTACTATTCTTCCTCAATTCAGTTGTGCATTTAGCTATATGGCTATCCTCTCTATGATTCATTCATTCTGTGCAGTACTCAAAAGTTTAGAGTAAAGTAAGCCCTTTGAGTGGGTCGTTCCATCTGTGCGTCCTCATTTTCTCTTGTTCTTGACCTATCTGGCAATATTCAAGGACGAATGTTTCCAAAGGGGAGATATTGTAATACCCCGATTATTTCTTAAGCCTAAATCTATCTTTTGAGTGGATAGGGTTGGATTTCAAGGCCATTGATGTTTATATTGTGTTTTATTTCTCTAATTTCTACATTTTGTTATGTAGAGCATTGAATAAGCTTTCCATCGATACCAATTTCATCAAAATCCAACATCGGACGAGGAAGTTATGGCTGTTTTACTAAGTGATATCGGAATCGCCCAGGCCTGACGGTAGACTTGAAGGACCGCCAAGTACTTGGTGGACAATCACTTATCCCGTCAAGCTAAGGCAGTAATCCCTTTTTCTGGCCATCGTGTGATGGCTAAAATGGTGGGTCGCCAAAAATTTAATGGACTGTCAAGTCGAGGCAGAATGTCTCATTTTTGGCCCCCGAGTGACGGACAATCTGGTGGATCGTTAGTTTCCTGGCAGATCGTCACTTCTACCGTCATGTCGAGGCAAAATTTTCTAGTTTTGGCACTCGAGTGATGGACGATCTGGTGGACTGACAGTTCCTCTGATGGATCGTCAGTTCAATCGTCACAGACCCGATTGGTAATTTTTTAACTCATTTTTGTAGGGGCATTTTGGTCATTTCCACCTATTTTGGTCTTGTATATATATATATATCCAAGTAGAGAAGAGAATTTTATTTTTTCTCCTTTCCCTTTCATAACCCTCTAGAAACTAAGGTTTCTTCTAAAATCCTAAATCAAATCTTCTCCAAGAAATTTAAGAATTTTCCAAAGATTTCACCAAGTTGTTCAAGAATTAAGTTGTCCAAGTCAACGGCATCAAGAAACTTAGCTCAAAAGTGTAAATAAGATTTTCCAATCAAGCTTGTTCATCTTAAAAATCATAATCCAAGGTATGTGGGGTTTGAACAAGAACACTTCTTTTGTTCTTGTGCCCAAAGATTTCATTTCTATTATTGATTTACATGAATTTACAAAGTGGGATTGTAACCAAATTGCTCTATTAATGATTCGTAAGATTTGAGTTGTTCAAGTTTGATATACAAGATTATTTCATAATTTTATCTCTTAAATTGAGAATTTATGCCATGAGTTGAATATTGTTATTATGAATTGATGATTTTTGAATGATTTGAGATAAGTGTCATGATTTAAGCTTTTCTATGAGAAGTTTGATTATTAAATATATATTGATATTTGAGATTGAAAGTCAAGAATGAGTCTTTTTAATGTCTTCCTAAAGTTTTGACATTCGACATGATTTAATGAGCAAGTACACTTGATGTTGAGAAGGATTGTTTTGATTTTGAGTCGAGTTAGGAATCCACAAGTTGATTATGATTCATAAATGAGATATATATTTATATTTTGGTCTTCATAATAGACCCTTGAGTTGATTGAGATGGATTTCCTAATGCGTTCAGAGCTGAGTTTGGGAGGAGTATTTAGCACCGAGCGGGAAATGTCGTATTTCCCTGAAACTACGTGCCATCGTAGGATCGATATTGATAATTATGGGCCAGAGGCCGAGCATGAGATTGTGATCATGAAGTTTAGGTTGTACTCCCTGGCAAGAGTACGACGCTCCCGCCAATGTGGGGTTCTCTCCTTAAGATGACAAAATATTGGACTCCATGTGGCTCACATGGTTTATGTCAGTTATAAGAAACTCCCAAGTCCATAATAGTCTAAGTTTCTTGAGTTACCGAGTCACTCTAAGTCATGAGTCAAAGAGTTTGAGTCGATTCCAATGATTTATGAGATTTATGAAGCATGTGTTATTATTGATGATTGATGGAAATTATGTTTCAGGAAATTCAAGCGAAGAGAGTCATTATTGTCAACATGCATGATTTTTTTTTACATTTATGATATTATTTTAAAATGTTGCATACACCCCTACATACTCAGTACATTCCCAAGTACTAATTCTCATACTTTTCTGTATTCTATATTTCCTCGTGATGTAGGTTCAAGTGCTTAGTCTCAGCAGCGACAATGATCTTCGAGTACCTTCATCTACATTTCTGCAGTTGGTGAGTCCACATGGTTCAAGGACTTATGTCTCTGATTTTGTCTTGTTAATAGATGGTTGTTCCCTTTTCAGATTAGTACGAGTCAGTTGGGGGATCTATCCCAATGGCTCCTCAGTCTTATGTAGTATAGGCTTTGTCAGACTAGAGTATCAGTATGTGTAGAACTTTAGTATTTTGATTGTACAGGACAATACTCTTCATAATCTAGTATGTTCATGGCATCATTATTCTTTCTTACTCTAGCTTGATTTTCGTTGTAGTGAGTTCTGAAAGTGATGATAGGCTTAGAGGGTTAGCTTGAGGCCACGTGTGGCCTTAAGCTCTATGTGACTCCTTAGGATAGGTTCTCCGGTCGTTACATTAGTATAGGAGTGATTTTTCATAATCTTAGTTACAGTGGAATTATGTACTGTATAGGCCGTAAAGACTATAGGTTTGGCTATGTTGAAATAAAAATTATTGTATTATGGCAATGTTGTGTTATAATTGCATTTTGTTGTCTTAGCTCTTTCTTTTAAATTCTAGGTTTCATGATTCTTTCTTTAGGTGTGGTATTGTTGTAACATTTGGGATTTGTTATGGTATATTTCCATAAAAATGTGTTTGGTTTTGTTTGACTTTGATGTCGATTGATTTGAACTTTCTCTGGATACTATGTTGCTTTTAACCTCCCTTAAATGTTCAACTTGATCTATTTTATGAATTAGTTTCAAATGTTAAAAGCTCTCAAAGTTTCTCCCTTTTTAAGAGTATTATTCAGAATCCGATTATGCTAATCGAGTTGATTTGCTCCATCTTTGTCGCTGTTTGTCCTTATTGTTCTCCTCTTAGAAATAACCAGGTTATATGTCTGATGATTTTTTTTTTCTTTGGAATAATTTGGTGTTACATATGAAGTTCTTCATCTTGTTACTATAGCATTTGTTGAGATAGTAATATTTTTTTAATTATTTTATCTTAACAATTAGCCTCTTGAGAATATGCTTTCATTTTACTTATTATGTGTAGTAACTTGATTTTTTTTTTCCTCTTTTTATTTCCCCTTTAGCTTTTCCTGAACATAATTTGAACTGAAATTGACCTAGGACAAGCATTTGTGGCTTAAGCTATATCGTTATTTGAGTAAAGTTAAAGGGGAATATTTCAATTTTCTCTTTCTTTTTCTCTCTATTTGGATGAAATGAGAAAATAAAGATCAGAACTTTGGTTAAACACTTAACCTCTCATGCATCATTTCTTTGTTTGAGTGTTAAAAACGTAAGCTTTACACTGCTATTACAATTTTCTTATGCTTTAGTTGTTAGCGTAGTTTGCATGAGTGATGGTTGAGATAAGTGTATGTTTTGACCTATTCTGAAAATGTCAAATTCTTAGTTTTTTTTCCTTCTCACTGTTTTCCTGGGGTTTGGATAAATTGCATTATTTGCCAGGATGCCTAGGCTTTCATCCTCTTGTTTGATTGAATTTGTGTAAAGTTGATTCTTTGTTAGAAGTATGTCGAATTGCTAGTATGTCTATTTTGATCCCCTACTAAAATAGCTTTTATTTTTTAACCTTTAAGCTTTAAGTTGTGTAGTGTTGCTTTATTTCTGATTTGGTGTTTTGGACAAATGCATGCTTGATCCAATTTAATTCGTCTTTGCCCAGAATCAATTGTGTCAAGAAAAGAATGTAATTGCCTTGTTCCTGCAACATTAGCATTTTAGAAATCTTGTCCATGACATGAGATCTCTGTGGAATAAAATTAGTAGCTTTGTATGCCTAACTTCCCAAGTGTTTTAATAAATTTTTTTTGGGCTCAGTTCGTTAGGAGTTATTTGAATAATATAAATTCCGTTGACTTTCTTTGATCTATGGCACCTCTGGGCATGATTTGCACTAAAATAACTTTGTGTTCTCCTTTATTTTCATAAAATTATGTTGGCTTATTTAAATACATTTAGAGTTTTTCTTTTATCTTGCATATTATGGGGGTAGTCATTAGATACTATTTTTTTTTTGTATGGTACATATGACATTGACATGAGTAAACGAAACTCTCTTCTTCCGCATTTTTATTCGGGCCAACGAGGTCCAATACCATTGAGTCATGCTGGGTACAAATCAGTTAAGAAAAGGAGGCTGATATACACGTTTGAAGACGAAGGCCGAAAAAATAGAAATAGATTAAAAGAGTATGAAAATTTAAGGATTAAAGTCGGATAGGTCCAAACGAGTTCAAAATTCATTTTTCTCAACTTTCTTTTATGTATTTACTTATTTATTCATTTTCTTTATTTGCTTCTACTTAATATGATTTAATTAATCTAGAAGAACCCTCGGGAAGCAAATTTATGTTAAAATTATTCATTTTATTTTGATTATTTAATATTTTTTAAATTTCTCTATTTTAGCAAACTTAAGTTCGAAGAATAACTCGTGGAATTTTCTATATACTTTCATAGTTATTAAGTAGCTTAAATCCACATTTAAGAAGTTGGGTTAGCTATTTAGCCTAAAGTCTTAATTTTGATAAAATTGTTAAAGTTAGAATTATTTTGAAACTTTGCTGTTTAGTTTATTTTATTACTTAGAATAAATTAAACGAATTAATATCAAACAAATTCTATTCATTTCAAATACGATTTTCAAATAAATTCAAGATTTTTCTAAAATGACTTTGAGATTTTACAATTTAAAGAATTTTTCAAGATTAGCCAAATAAGTTTAATCCACTGGAAAACACATTTTTTGGATTTTTGAAAGAGCCTAACATATTCTTTTGAATTTTCTTTAATCCTTATCTAGACTCTGGTTATTTTTAAAAGTTTTTTCTTTCAAAATCACCTTTCAAAATGGTTTCTTAATTTTCCTAAAATTAAGTGGCGACTCTAATTTATTTTAAAATAAAATCAAACAGACTCTTTTTCTCACCACGAATTTATGAAATATTTTTGACTTCTCAAAAATGGATCGTAACAATGGCTACAATAGGAATTTGACTATGTCTAGTACCAAATCCATTAGATAGGTTATACATCCCAAATCACACTAAATTAATTTTTTCCAACCTCAATTCGCTCTTTCAAGAAATAATCAAAGTAGATGGGCAATCCTTATATTGATCTCGTCTATCAAGCTCAACTAAAATCGGAATTGATATAGCTTGAGATTAATTTTAATATGCAAAACCATTTATAAATCAAGAGTATTCAATCAATACAAAAGCATAAGATTAAAATTAGAAAAACCTAAATAATGAATTAACTCTATCTACAATATTCAAGTTTGAAATTAGCAACTACACCCAAATATAATCATAGCAAACAAAGAACTAAAGAATGGGTAAAGAAATTTCTCGTTAATGTGCTCCAATCTTCTTGTTCAAGGGTGATGGTTGAAGAACTATAGCCTCTAAGCATGATAAATATGCGAAAGATGTGTTCCAAAGAATTTTGAATTTAGTTTTATTCATTTTAGGATCAAAAAATTGTAAAATTCTAGTCTTACCCTTAAACTATACCCCGATGACCGCTTAATGGATCGATCAGACACTAAAGTGGCATCATTGACTTTGACCAGACCATTAAAGAGGTAAAAATTATTGTTAAATCGGCATTGGTTGGATTTGATTGGATTGCTAAAGTGGTCAAAATGGCCGCTAAGTTGGCATTGAATAATCCTTTACTTGTCACTTAAACCCGAGGATAGTTTCTGTGATCTTCTTTCAACTCATTCTTTTCAGCTTTTTTTTCTCTTACTTTTACTTTTTTTCCATCGTAACTTCTTGTAACACCCCAATTCGCTAAAACAAAATGTTACACGGTGCTCATGACCCCAAGGGACCACAACATAACCCATGACTGATATCTGTACCTGTATACTGTAAATCATGATATAATAATACGGAATACATAGAACTGTAAGGCCATAAGGTTCAACTGAATACAATCATGTAGGTGAAAATACCCAAAACAACTCAATCTGAATGTAAATCTGAACATAAATCTGAAAGCCTCTAAACTATCTGAATAAGGATTTGAAGGAACATGTCACCAACTAACTCCGTAAAACTGAACTGAAGAAATAAATAAATGTATCAGATCATATTATCCTCGAATCAATGAGGACTCACTGTGTCTCTATGACTGGAATGCTACCGCTACTGCTGGGCTGGCGCTCGTGTCACGAAACCTATGGTGTAAAATGAAAAGAAAGCACCATAGCACAAATGCATCAGTACAACTAGAGTACTGTGTATACGAGGAAGGTAGGCTGAACATAAACGGTTTCATGCATGAACAACACTGACTGACTTATATGAGCGTGGGAGTGTAAACACACATATATAGAAACTGGGATCGTGAATACATGATAGCATGACCTGTAAGCTAATACATGGTTTACTGATAACTGTCATGACTGATACTAAAACTGATAACATGGACGACTATATCTGACTGTCCTATACATACTAAAATCTAAAAATGCCCTGAGTTCTTTTATTGAGACTGATAATGAAACTGTGGAAAGTAGTGTTTAACCGACATGCACCATGTATGCTGTTATGGCTAAACTGGGGTCCAATCTCTGCCCTGACTGGAGGGGTGTCAATACCGTGCCACGGGTAAGGAAAGCCTGTGAGTGACCCTTATCTGGCAGGTACTCAATGAGAACGGTGGGAACCCTAAACTGATGGGTTAAGCAACCTCATCAACCCTAATCTGATGGGTTAAGATGTCTCAACCTACGCTGGCTACGTAGTTATGGAACACAAGGATGACTACTAAGAATCATACCCTAAACTGGCGGGTGAGTTTCCATCCTTGGGTTCACTTGGTGCTAACCTCTACTCCCATCTGGAGGGTCTGGACATGAATAATTGACTGTGCATGACTTAATTTTACTGAATTTCGTTGACTGGCGAAATGTTACTGATATCTGACAACTGACTAAGATCATGAGGTTTTCCTGAGTCACATGACTGACTGAAGTCTATGGAATCATAGCTTGAGTTCAGATATCGTGAAACATGACATGGATCTACGCACACAACTATAGTTTTTGGGTACAAGTACCCCCCAGGACTCGATGGAAGGAAACTGACACACATGACTGATTTGATCATAAGAGTAGAGTCCATAATTTATAATATCATAAGTAGGGATCTCATACTAAGCATGGTTATCAACAATGTATTGCATGGACAGGATTTCATATCACATGGAAGTACTTGCACAATCTTAATATCATTTTCATTGCATAATCATATTAGCAACACATACCAATAGCACGGAAGTTCATGTGGATTGCATGATTATCCTACATCTTGTTTATAAGTAGGATTTGTAAGTAAACATAGCATAATCACATTAGAATAGTTCATGAGTATTCCAACAAAATTTACAAGGCACATTATCAACATAGAAGTCATTCAACATAAGGGCATATCATGAATCCTTCACTTAGTGACAACTTAGCTATATTGCATGATTTCTAGTTTCTTAGGCATTTTATCAAACACCTTACATGCACATCTTAATCATAGGTGAAATCATCAAATTATACATCATGAACAACTAAATTTATATGTTTACAACTCATATGATATCATGAATTCATAAAAACATATAAAGATTCCATCTTGAGAATCACCCAATATCAACAATATGGTCATCAACATCCAACAATATAGAAATCATACTTTATAGTGAAAAAGAGGGTTTTTGAGCTTTATGGATGAAAGGGATCCATAAATCAACACAACACATACCTTAGAAGGAGGATTCTTGATGATTGGCGGAGGAATTTCCTTGAAATCGGATCTTCAAGCTTAGTTATGCAACCCTAGTTGTTTTTCTCTTTAGTGCTCTTGGATGATGATCTTTGAGATGATAATAGGGTTTTAATTTGTTTAGAAGCTATATATCTCGTAGGGTTAAGTTTAGGGATGTGTAAGGAGTATTAAAAGACTTAATTACCCTTAAAATAACTCAAAGCGGAGTGTTTTTGGCACCTGGAACTGACTTAGGCGGTGCCCATATGATTGTCTAAGCTAGGTTGGGCGGCGCCTAACCAATCGCCTATGTTTTGGTTGGGCGGCGCCTAACCAATTGCCTATCCTTATTGTCTCTCACGAAAATGGGCATAACTTTTTGCTCGAGTATTGGAATAAGGCAAAATTGGTATCGTTGGAAAGCTAATTCGATTCTATACAATTTGGTGGGTCTAAATCAGAAAAAATTCCACATTAACATCTAGTTATACTCGTTCAAAGATGAACCTTGCAAAATCAAACACTAAAACTTAATGGATTCAAAAACTCTTAGTTTGTATTACCTTAAGTGACTTATATAAACATGCTTAATACATCATAAGCTATCCTATCACTAGGATATTCATTGTAAGTCATGTACTCAAGTATGAGTCACAGGATATGAGATTTCATACGTAGAAATGCTTATTCACTTCCTAGCTTAGAAACATGCGGGGCATTATAATATCTCCCTTTTGGGAACATTCATCCTCGAATGAGAATTTACTCAGAAAGGATACAAGACAATAGAACCTGAACTAAACATGAAGAACTGTAACTTGATCTCATGACTGACATGCTAAATATACTGAACTCGTGTATATCTGATGCATGGACAACTGACACATGAATGCATGACTGAGTATGAAATGGTTAATAGGTACCAAGTTTATACTGGAAACATGAACATGAAACTGAATAAGATTAAGGAGAAGGAGAACTATTACCTTGAGCTTGATCTTAATTGGCGGGGAAGAGGTGAGGATACTTGGTATGCATATCTGATTCTGCTTCCCAAGTAGCTCCCTCATGAGACTGATTTCGCCAAAGAACCTTGACTAGAGGGACTTCTTTGTTCCTCAATCTACAAGTCTGATAATCTAAGATTTCGACTGGAATCTCTTCATAGGAGAGACTATTCTGAATGTCGATGCTCTAAATAGGGACAACAACTACTGGGTCACCAGTGCACTTCTTTAGCATAGAGACATGGAAGACTGGATGGACTGAGGCTAGATCTGAAGGCAACTCAAGCTCATAAGCTACCTTGCCAAAGTGACAAAGAATTATGAAGGGACTGACATATCGGGGACTGAGTTTCCCTTTCTTGTCGAACCTCTTCACTCCCTTCATGGGAGAGATATCATAAGATAGACATAGTCATTGACCTCGAACTCGAGATCCTTTTTACGAATATCTACATAGGACTTCTGTCAGCTCTGAGCAACCCAAAGTCTCTCTCTGATCAACTAAACTTTCTCTAGGCATTGATTATTAAGTCAGGACCTATGATTGAGGCCTCACTAACTTCGAACCAATCAATTAGAGATCTACATCTCCTACCATAGAGAGCTTTGAATGGAGCCATCTAAATACAAGAATTATAGCTATTGTTGTATGCAAACTCAATCAAAGGTAAGTGGTTGTCTCAACTTCCCTTGAAGTCAATTACACACGCCCTTAGTATATCTTCAAGAGTCTGAATGGTCCTCTCTTCTTGACCATCTGTCTGAGGATGAAATGCTGTGCTGAGATGGACTTGGGTACCAAGACCCTTTTGGAATGCTTTCCAAAAGTGAAAACTGAACTGGGTACCTCTGTGTGAGATGATAGATAGTGGAACACTGTGTAACCTGACTAACTCCCTGATATAGAGTTTGGCATAATCCTTGGCGGAATAAGAAGTACGAATAGGAAAAAAATGAGCTGATTTGGTCATTCTATCTATTGACCCAGACTGAATCATGATGATGACGAGTTCTAGGCAAACCCATTACGAAGTCCATGTTAACTTCTTCCCACTTCCAAGTAGGGATGGTAAACTCTTGCATGGAGCCACTAGGTTTCTGATGCTCTATCTTAACTTGCTGACATGTAGACCACTTAGCCACAAACTCTGCAATATCTCTCTTCATCTCACTCTACCAATAGATCTCCCACATGTCGCGGTACATCTTAGTGGTCCCTGGATGAATAGAGTATTGTGCACCATGCGCTTCTGTAAGAATTTGCTGCCTCAATTCATCTACACCTGGAACACATAGACGACCCTGACAACGAAGAACACCATCTCCCCCTTGGGAGAAAACCTTGACTTTCTGATTCTTAACAGACTCTTTGAACTTGACAAGGCTAGGATCCCTGTCTTGTTTCTCTTTCACCTCAGAGACTAGAGATGACTCTGAAATACTATGAGCATATACACCACCCTCTGAAGAATCGACTAAGCGAACGCCTAGTTTGGTAAGCTGATGGATCTCCTGAGCCATCTTTTTCTTACTATCCTCAATGTGAGAAATACTACGCATGGAGAGTCGATTGAGAACATTGGCCTTGCCCGGATGATAAAGAAAACTCATGTCGTAATCCTTCAAGAGCTCTAACGACCTTCTCTAGCGAAGATTGAGATCTTTCTGGGAAAAGGCATACTGGAGGCTTTTATGGTCTGTGAAGACATCTACATGAACTCCATAGAGATAATGCCTTTAAATTTTCAAGGCAAAAACTACCGCTGCTAACTCAAGATCATGAGTAGGATAATTCTTCTTATGTGGCTTTAACTGTCTGGAGGCAAGGTTATGACCTTACCATGCTTTATGAGGACAAAACCTAAACCCACTCTGGATGTATCACAATAGACTACAAAACTATCTGAACCATCTGGAATAGCTAGAACTGGAGCAGAGGTGAGTCGAGTCTTCAACTCTTGAAATCTCTTCTTATATGAATCTGACCACTGAAACTTAATCTTCTTCTGAGTCAATCTGGACATGGGAGATGCAATAGAAGAAAATTCCTCGACAAACCATCTGTAATTGCCAGCCAAACCCAAGAAACTCCTAATATTTGATGGAGATACAGGTCTGGGCCAGTTTTTTACTGCCTTAGTTTTCCGAGGATCTACTCTAATGCCATCATCGGAAACAATATGGCCAAGCAATGCTATTGATCTTAGCCAAAATTCACACTTGCTGAACTTAGCGAATAATTGGTGATCCCTGAGAGTCTGAAGAACAATCCTGAGATGGTCTGCATGATCACGCTCTGTGCAAGAATAGACCAGAATATCATCTATGAATACTATGACAAATATGTCCAAGTACTGCTTGAACACATGGTTCATCAAATCCATAAAAGATGCAGGGGCATTGGTAAGACCAAATGACATGACTAAAAATTCGAAGTGACCATACCGAGTACAGAAAGCTATCTTCGAAATGTCACATTCTCTAACTCTGAGCTGATGATAGCCTAATCTGAGGTCTATCTTGGAGAAGTAACTGGCACCCTGAAGTTGGTCGAATAGAATATCAATCCAAGGAAGAGGATATCTATTCTTGACCATGACCTTGTTGAGTTGGCGGTAATAAATACACATCCTGAGAGAACCGTCTTTCTTGTGCACGAATAATACTGGAGCACCACATGGGGAACCGTTGGGTCTGATAAATCCCTTATCTAAGAGATCCTTCAATTGATCTTTTAGTTCTTTGAGTTCTGCTGGTGCCATTCTGTATGGCAGAATAGAAATAAGTTGAGTATCTGGAAGAAGGTCTATGCCGAAGTCTATTTCCTTTGCGGGAGGAATGCCTGGAAGATTTTTGGGAAAGACATCTGAGTATTCATTAACAATAGGGACTGTTTTGAGGATGGGAGATTCAGAACTGGAATCTTTAACATGCATAAAATGATACACACACCCCTTAGAAATCATTTTCCTTGCCCGAAGGTAGGAAATAAGTTGACTCATGAACGAACTTCCTCATCTTAGCTCTATTGTCTGCAACCACATGAGGAGCATACCTGGATAGCTGGGTAAATCTGAGAGAATACTCCCTAACCGTCATATTCCCTTGCCTGAGGTTGATGAACTTAATAACTTTGGCTTCCCTCAGCTCTTGGGGAAAGAATCTGTCTAAGAAGACTGTGACAAATTCCTTCCACTCGATAGGTCCTATGTCATCTAACCTCTCAGACTTCCACTCTTAATAGAAGTAACACCCATGATGTCAATGACCTTCTAGACTTAGTCAATGAACTCCTGAGGGTCCTCATCAGACTTAGACCTATGGAAAGATGAAGGGTTCATCTGGGTGAAGTCCCGAACCCTAGCTCCTTTGGGATTGGCCACTGGATTAGCTGGAATGACTGGTAGCCATTTATTCTGTGCATCCATGGACTGACAAAGTGTGGTAAATGCGGCTCTAAACTCCGCATGGGAAACATGTTCGCCCCAAAGGATCTTCGGGCTGAGGAGCTGGATGGTTTCTTCTCTTTGGGGCCATGGTCTAGACTAAGAGAAGAATGGATTAGACTGAGATTTTAACTTGGATTAGACTGAGATTTTAACTTGTGATTATGCTCACTAGCATGACATGAATAATGAAGAAAGGGGACTGTTCCTAAAACATCTTATAGCCTCCCGCACATAAATGTGGCGCGCAACACACCCATGTACAAGACTCTACTAGATGTGGCTTTCAGACTTCCTAGGATTCTATTGAACCTTAGGCTCTGATACCAAGTTTGTAACACCCCGATTATTGAACTGGAATGCTACACGATGCTCATGACCCTAAGGGACCACAAGCTAACCCATGACTGATATCTGTACTTGTATACTGTAAATCATGATATAATAATATGGAATACATAGAATTGTAAGGCCATAAGGTTCAACTAAATGCAATCATATGGGTGAAAATACCCAAAACAACTCAATCTAAACGTAAATCTGAACATAAATCTGAAAGCCTCTAAACTATCTAAATAAAGAGTTGAAGGAACATTTCTCCAACTAACTCTGTAAAATGAACTAAAGGAATAAATAAATGTATTAGATCATATTATCCTCGAATCAATAAGGACTTACTGTGTCTCGGTGACTGGAATGCTACCGCTACTACTGGGATGGAGCTCGTGTCTCGGAACCTATGGTGTCACATGAAAAGAAAGCACCATAGTGGAAATGCGTCAGTACAACTGGAGTACTGAGTATACGAGGAAGGTAGGCTGAACATAAAGGGTTTTATGCATGAACAACACTGACAGACTAATATGAACATGGGAGTGTAAACACACATATATAAAAACTAGGACCGTGAATACGTGATAGCATGACCTGTAAGCTAATACATGGTTTACTGATAACTGTCATGACTGATACTAAACCTGATAACATGGATTACTGTATCTGACAGTCCTGTACATACTAAAATCTAAAGAATGTCCTGAGTTTTTTTATTGAGATTGATACTAAAACTGTGGGAAGTAGTGTTTAACTGACATGCCCCATGTATGCCGTTATGTCTAAGCTGGGGTCCAATCTCTGCCCCGACTGAAGGCGTGTCAATACCGTGCCACGGGTAAGGACAGCCTGTGAGTGACCCTTATCTGGCGGGTACTCAATGAGAATGGTGGGAACTCTAAACAAACGGGTTAAGTCACCTCATCAACACTAATCTGACGGGTTAAGATGTCTTAACCTACGCTGGCTACGTAGTTCTGGAACACAAGAATGACTACTAAGAATCACACCCTGAACTGGCGGGTGAGTTCCCATCCTTGGGTTCACTTGGTGCTAACCTCTACTCCCATCTAGAGGGTCTGGACATGAATAACTGACTGTGCATGACTTAATCTTACTGAATTCCATTGACTGGCGGAATGTTACTAATATCTAACAACTGACTAAGATCATGAGGTTTTCCTAAGTCACATGACTGACTGAAGTCTATGGAATCATAGCTTGAGTTCAGATATTGTGAAACATGACATAGATCTAGGCACACAACTATACTTTTTGGGTACAATTACCCTTAGGACTCGATGGAAGGAAACTGACACACATGACTGACTTGATCATAAGAGTAGAGTCTATAATTTATAATATCATAAGTAGGGATCTCATACTAAGCATGGTTATGAACAATGTATTGCACGGAAAGGATTTCATATCACATGGAAGTACTTGCACAATCTTAATATCATGTTCATTGCATAATCATATTGGAAACACATACCAATAGCATGGAAGTTCATGTGGATTGCATGGTTATCCTACATCTTGTTTATAAGTAGGATTTGCAAGTAAACATAGCATAATCTCATAAGAATAGTTCATGAGTATTCCAACAACATTTACAAGGCACATTAAAAACATAGAAGTCATTGGAACGTAAGGGCATATCATGAATCCTTCACGTAGTCACAACTTATCTATATAGCATAATTTCTAGTTTTTTAGGAATTTTATCAAACACCTTACACGAACATCTTAAGCATAGGTGAAATCATCAAATTATACATCATGAACAACCAAATTTACATATTTCCAACTCATATGATATCATGAATTCATAAAAACATATAAAGATTCCATCTTGAGAATCACCCAATATCAACAATATGGTCATCAACATCCAACAATATAGAAATCATACTTTATAGTGAAAAAGAGGGTTTTTGAGCTTTATGGATGAAAGGGATCCATAAATCAACACAACACATACCTTAGAAGGAAGATTCTTGATGATTGGCGAAGGAATTTCCTTGAAATTGGATCTTCAAGCTTAGTTACGCAATCCTAGTTCTTTTTCTCTTTAAGTGCTCTTGGATGATGATCTTTGAGATGATAATAGGGTTGTAATATGTTTAGAAGCTATATATTTTGTAGGGTTAAGTTTAGGGACGTGTAAGGAGTGTTAAAAGACTTAATTACCCTTAAAATAACTCAAAACAGAGTGTTTTTGGCACCCTAAACTGACTTAGGTGGCGACCAAGTGATTTTCTAAGCTAGGTTGGGCGGGGCCTAACCAATCGCCTGTGTTTGGGTTGGCGGCGCCTAACCAATTGCCTATCCTTACTGTCTCTCACGAAAATGGGCATAACTTTTCGCCTGGGTATTGGATTAAGGAAAAATTGGTATCGTTGGAAAGCTAATTCGATTGTCTACAATTTGGTGGGTATAAATAATCTAAAATACGACAATAACATTGAGTTATACTCATTCAAAGATGACCCTTTCAAAACCAATCACTAAAACTTGATGGATTCAAAAACTCTTAGCTTGTATTACCTTAAGTGACTCATATGAACATGCTTAATGCATCATAAGCTATCCTATCACTAGGATATTCATTTTAAGTCATGTACTCAAGTATGAGTCATAGGATAGGAGATTTCATACGTAGGAATACTTATTCACTTCCTAGATTAGAAACATGCGGGGTATTACATTTCTTTTAAACCTCAAAATTTAAAATAAGCATCATTTAAAGGATAATTGTAGTATTGATACAAAATCATAACAAAAAAGATATAAATAAGTGCAAAATTGTAAATTACTAGTCCTCACAGTAGAGTGATTGTGAGTTTGTATTGCAATAGAGTTATTCCAAGGTTGGTAAAATAGGAATTTAGTTCATAGGTTGTAATCAAAGGTCACTTGGAGTTTATTGAAGCATTGGTGAAATTCTACTAGAGTAGTTCATGGTTTTTACTCCCTTGATCAAGGCCTTTTCATGTTAAATCCCTTCGTATTTTAGTTTACTACACGATACTCTCCATTCACATTATTATTTTTTCTTGAGATTGCTAGCACTTGGTACTTGCTCAGGTCCCTGTCTTATGGTGAAATATCATAAATATCTAATATTTGAGTAGTATTATTCCTAAGAGGCTAACACCTAGGAAGGATCCTACATTGATGGATGCTTTACCATACCTTGAGGAAAGAAATTCAATTAACAGACCCCTACATTCAATGGACAACATTAATTGTTATGGAAGATGATAGTGCATGATTTTGGTATGTTAGAGGACTGTAACCTATGGCACATCATTTGTGATGGTACTCACCTTCCTATAAAGACTATAACAGATGGAAGAAGTCAAGGAGAGAAAAAAATGACATGAATAAAAAGGCAGTTGAAAATAACTTCAAAGAAAAAAGACTTTTATATGCAACATACGTCCAGATAAATACAATTGAGACTCTTATTGTGAGACTGCCAAGGAAATCTAGTAAACTCTTGGATATTATTCATAAAATATCATGAAAATTAAAAGCTACTCAAGAATCTAAAAATCTAAGGTGAAATTATGAAAAGAAAGAAAGAATAAACCAGGTCCCCGATGAGAACATAAGAAGAGAATCAATAAAGCCGCAAAGATGTAAGAGGTGATATAGGGAGATTCTTTTAGTGATTTAGGAGAAGAAAGTGCAAGAAGCTACTTGATAAAAGTAGCTCTAAATGAAGAGCATGTGATTGTCACTAAATTAGATCGTGAAGACAATAAGAAGTAGCCCTCTCAGATATTAAGAAAAATCTTAAGGACTATTCCGTGAAGAAACTAACATCCCTAACTAATGTGTTCATTAATGTTTTTTGTGATCTCACTAATGAATTGGAATTTCAGAAAAAATTCTGTCTAAATATGAAAAATGAGAAAATGACTATTCTAATTCAACAAGCTAAATTAAAAGGAAAGTGTGCTCTTGTATCATTAAAAAATAATCAGCTTCGTGAAAATCTAATAGTTCTATCTCGACCTAATGTCAATGGAAAAAATGAAGGTTGTAACCTATTGCTTTAAATAAAATAATAATTGAATAAGTCTTAACTAGACCGCATAACCTCTCTTGAAAGAAAATGGAACTAGAGAGGGACTTGGTCAAAATAAAAGAATATTTTGAAAAATCCCTCAAATGGGCTAAATTTTCATAAGTCTTAGTCAGTTTAATCTGAGATCAAACAATGGTGATGGTCCTGGTTTTCAAAAGGAAAATGTCTCCTACTACTTCCGTAGCAAGTATGGTTCAGATTCAGACAACTAGTTATGTACTCATTAGGGTAAGAATGGGCTTTTCAAAGATACATACACAACAAAATTACCTACTGAAGAGGAACATAGAAGGGATAGTGAAGTTGCAGAGAACTCATGGGTACCAATCCCATTCCCAAAAGGATCAGGTTGTCAACCTGGACAAAGAAGAGTCTGATTCTTCCTCTGTCTCCTTTTTGGGAAGGTGAAATGGGTTTCAAAACTCAACAAATGACATATTTAGGAGGGTACATTGAGATAAAGTAGTCAATACATATTCATACAGAACAGTTTCATGAAGTATATAAATATATAATAACATATTTTCTCTCACTCAAGGCATATTAAGGGGGAAGTGTCTCCCTTGGAAATATAAAAATGGCAAAATATTCTCTCATGAAATTAAAAAATTATACTATGTAAATGGTTGATGTACAAATTCTCAATGTTTCCTAGATGTGTGACAAAGTAAATAAAGTTCTCTACATGATAATGCTGGTTTAAAAAGAACTACTACACATTCAAGAAGAATATACTAATGATGGAAGTCCTATTGATCCAACTAATATGAGCATTGAAGTAGAACCAATAGTTGGCATCTAGGAACCAACCTCAAATCAAGGTCCCTCACAGGCACTTAGTATGGCTTAAAATTGAGTACAATCCACTTTATAAGAGTTAATATGGAGAAAAGGGTTATTTATATAAAGGGTTGAAACACAGAAGATCAAATTGTTGGCATTTTCACTACGTCACTAAGCGGATACTTATTCCAAAAGAATTATCTTAAGTTTGATTTAATGAATCTCAAATAACCCCTCAATTACTTGGATATATCCTATTTTGGCTAAAAAATTGATTGAAGGTAGCCAAACAATAGTATACTTGATTAGTTCTAACTTGTTTCATACCCCTGTTGGTATGCACTCATGGTTGAGAAGGATTAGCATGAAGTGAAAGAAGGATAAGAGAAATACATGGCAGAAATAGAGACTTTATTAAGGGATCTGGTTTCTCTAAATGTATAGTCTTCATTACTATGGAAACTTTCAAATTAAAACTAGCATAACCATGTCAACTATCTCTATTCCTGCCTATTAGTAACATTGGCATATCAGAAGAATATCAAACTTCATCTCTATTTTTCATGCGACATGTTATTTAAATCCCTCTTTTTATTAAATACTAATCATTTATTCCCTTTTATTTAAAACCCCAAAACCCTTTCAGACACCTTCAAACATCCTTTATTCCCCCTCTCTTCCTAAATTACCCTTATTTATCTAAGTTTAAATTCTCTTTTATAAAAAATATCTCAACTAAATTTTTATTCAAGTCCTTCAAAGTCCTCATTGGAAATTCAGACTCATGCATCCACCATTCAAATATAAATAACCCCATTAATTGAAGAGTTATGAAACCCTTTAATGGTAACTCTGGAGCTAATTTCCTTCTCAACTTTCTCCTCAGAAAGATTCTATAAATATCTCAGATAAGGCTATTGAGGCTCCAATCTAGAAACTTTTGTGGAGTTTTATAGAAAATTCCTTCATGAAAAAAATTCCTGTATAAATGCAAGAAAGTATAGATTTGTATTCTAAGAAGGAAACTCCTTCTATATTGAAGGACCTAAATTAGGTATCTAGTGCTGCAATCATTCATAGTCAAAGTTCAGATTTGAATATTCATTTAAAGTATGCCATGATGTTTGAGGAAACCATTGAAACACCATGTACAAGAGGACTACCTAGGGAGAAAGGAACTTTCTTAAACATATTAGATGCGAGTGCTCAACTTATTGCTATAATGGAAAAAATGATGTTGCCGATGATGTGTCTGAGTTAGTGGGTGAATCCTATAGTATTTCCCAAATTCTTGGGACTTTTGATAGTTCTCCTAAGTATGATGGAACTAAAATATCCCATGTTGCTTCCCTTAGAGATGACTCTAATTTGGAAAGTGATCAAACCAACTTTAAGAGTTAGGATGAATGAGTTGTAGGCATTCAAGGGACCAGTTCCTAGTGGAATTCGCACCACTAAACGTAACAAAAAAATTCACGGATGATTCCGTAAAAGTAAACAAGACTTAGATAGTTCAAAAGAGGAGACAAAAAAAAAGAACATTTGTGGTCGATGATGTTCTACCACTAAATGTGGTAAATATTAATGAGAAAAAGTAAATTGAAGATGTGGATGATGATGTGACTACTAGTGTAGCCAAAATACATGTTAGGACAATGTCCAAAACAACTTGGAAGAAAAATAGAGTAGGTACTCTGAGAGGAAGGGGTGTTGATGAACAGGCCCATCCAAAGTAGCCCCCTAGTTGGAAAGGATAAAGAAGAACGATAACTCAAACAATGAGGGACCTAGTACTAAAGTAATATTTTAGAAATTAAAGAAACAGGTCAAGTAACCAACCCATTAAAAAACTCAAAGAAGCTATAAGGCAATAAATTGTTCTTTTTGGAGGGGTGTTTAATCTATATATTTTTGAGATACCTGGAATTAAGGACCTGGTGTCAATGGTAAAATTTTAGAAATGGCTTTATTTTTTTGATCAACCTTTCCCTGATCTTTATGTTGGGTATGTTATGGAATTATATGTTGTCATGAAGTACTATACTGTAAACAATAGTGTGATCTCTCATCTTCAAGGAACGAAAATTTACAAGGATAAGAAAGTACTTGGTGAAAATTTAGAGGTGCCTACTGATGGGATATATTCCATTGTAAAAAGGACTAACTCAAAAAATTCCTAGTAATTGCGGGCAAGTTAGAAAAAGATAAGTTTGATCATCTTCATAAGAAGCAGATGAAATATGAGTATCAACTCGTGTTTGAGTTTGTCAACAAGGTCTTTCTCCCCTGATCAAAAAAAGAAATGGTGTATCTAAAGTGGACATGTTTTTCATAGAGATAGTGTCATCATTTCAATGTATTAATCTTCCTGCCCTCATGATATAACATATAGACAAGGTTGTAAATGAAAAAAAGGAAAATATGGGCTACCCTATAGGTTCTTTCTTAACAAAGAATTTGAATTTTTCCAAGTACCACCTGGTAGGGGGGTTGCTGCATTGATTAGTTGATAAATTTTGACTCATTTGGACTAAATTGGTAGGAATCAAGTCCTTAATGCCAATTTGAGTTATTTTTAATGTTAATTTGGTTCATTTTTAGGGTTAAGGCCAAGAGAAGGTTGAAAGAGAAAAAAGAACAAAAATACTAGAAGAATGGAGCTAAATGCACAAAATAGCATCGCAGAGGATGATTGGTCTATTTCCAAAATAATAACATATCACCGAATATGGGATTGCATCAACGATGGAGAAGAAAAATTCAACGTATTACTGAACGGATTGATGAACCCAAGATCTATCACCAAAATATTTAAGGCCAACCCCTGAAGCTCATGGTTAATGCCAAGTTGGTGGGTCACAAGCATTTTAATGGATCATAGAATGGTTAAGTGACGGGCTATCCTTTCAGCGATTTGGATGTGGTGGGATTCCCTGTAATTATGAAGCCCATTTTTACTGAAGCTATTTCAACCTTTTAGACATCTAGAAACCATGTTCTTGTCAATTTTGAGATTTAAGATTTTGTAATTGAAATCCTAGAGTGAATTTTAGCTATTTTGTATTGACTTTTTTCTTTGAATTTAGAATTCTTGGGTTTCTATGTAGGATCTTAATAAAGATATGAGAATATTTCTCTTATCTTGTTATGAGTAGCTAAATTTCCATCTTGGGGTTATGTATGAATGAATACTGATTATTGTATGGTATTTTTTATTTGAATTGATTATTCAGTATAGGCTTAAATTTTAGTCTATGTTATTAACTTATCATTGGAGGTTGCAAACTCTAGTTAACCCTTGATCTCTTACCATCCCTGACAAAGGGGATAAGGGTGAGGAGTAGTGGTCAACTATGACTTGATATCAATCAATCAATAGTCGATCTTAGACATAAGACTACCAAATCCTAGTTGTAGATTGGTTGCAACATACCTCTTGTGAGGTATTTGAAATAAACCAGTTGTGATGTTTAATATTTTATTGAAATATTGACATTAAAACCTAGAATGTAGCCTACCCATAATTATTATTCGAACTTTGGCAAATATCCAATTACCCATACATGTATTCACTCTCATGAAAACATAACCTCGAGTACTTTTGAATCTTGATTAAAAACTCTAAAAACTCACTTTTATAAACCAATCATGCAGTTAATAAAATGAAATATACCAACATTTGAACAAATGACTTATTTTACTTTATTGCATTACTTTTAGCATTACTAGCAAACACCTAGTCAATGGTGTCACTCAAAGGTGAATCTATCACCTTTATTCTATATGGAATTGACCTTAAATCCAAGTTGGGTTATATTGTTAGCAACCATATTCGCTAGGAGATGCTGGAAGGGCAAGTGCAATTCACACACCGTGCATAGTGGGCAATTTGGTCTTCCATGTCGCAAGTGTTATGCTTTACTTACTCTAAATAAAGGGACTACCTAAACGACATTCTCATGAGGATGCAAAGTTCATTTGAAATTTTTTATAGATGTTTGAAACCCATTTGATATTGCTAAGATTCCACAAGATAACATATGTTTGATGTTCCTATTTTCTTTGATGGGTGAAGTTATGTTATGGTTGCATGAATTTCCCAAGGGATCTATGATATCTTAGGTGGAATTGATAGAAAATTTTCTTAATTTATTTTTCCCTCCACCCCGCATACAACAATTGAGAGATGAAATCACAAACTTCTAGGGAGCAAGTGGTGAACCATTGCTAAAGCATGGTTAAGATTCACAAAAAAAATTATTTCATCGTCCAAACCACGAGTTGTTGGATAAATTATTACTCCAAATATTCTATAGGGCTTTGGATCAATTTAACAAGACGGTTGAGGACAAATTGGCATGGTAGGTTATTGATAAATCAAACTTTTGGATTTTTCTCAGGGTTGTTAGATTAAATCATGAAACAAGGTACATCGTGGCACACACGAGGTATAGGGGTGGACATGAAGGCTCTCTCCATGTGTTATGTGATCTAATAACAAAGGTAGAAAGATAAGGAAAGATAAGGATTTTGTATTTCCAAAATCCATTATAAAAATTGACTTCCCAAGGTCAATCAACTGTGCATTTTGGTAATTCAATTCAAGTTTTGGAGTATCACCAATGATTTTGATGATGGGTTACCCCATCTCCAAATTGGTTTTCCATAAAGGAATTCCAAGGAATGCACACTGTTAGAATCGATGATAGAGTGACAATTTTGCATATCGCCAACATCTTCAGTGATAGTAAGCATATCACTAAAATGGGCCACATATTAAAAGTTGATGGTTTGACTTTCATTGACCTTTAACTTTTCAATTTCTTTTGACCCTTGGTATTATTCAAAACTCTTTTCATTCGCTATTTTCCTCTTTTTCTTCACTTTGTTCACTCAACAAACATATATACACATGCTCAATTTATCTTCCAATTCACATTGCAGCAGGAGCACTACCACTGTTATCTTCGCACTCACTGGAATTGCAAACCACTGTTCCCTTCCCTTCGCCTCCTTATCGATTTCTCGCTAGATTCGAATGTTAAGGTTTGATTTTCTCTTTGAATCTTAATTTTTCGCTTTGTTGGTAGTATTTGTGTTTCTTGTGTGTAATTTGTTTTTGTCATTGGATTTAATGGGTTTAAATGAGTATAAAGAATTTTAGATTTGGGTATTTAGGGTTTATGAAATTAAAGTTTAAACTGTGGAAATTGGATGTTTGGTGCTTAATTTTGTTCAAGCTTGTCAGTTAGGTTAAACATCTAAGTGTATTGCGTCAAATGCTTGTAGCATTGAATTGGTTATAAGAATTAAATGATTTTGCCCAATAATATATTAGTCACGTTGTTCTTCAGGACAAAATCATTGGTTTATTGTTTTGTTGTTGAAACCTAGAGAAGTTTCACTATCCATGGTCGTTGAGAATTGAAATTCCCATGAAAATGGCTTGAATAATTTGAAGAAATACAAATGAGTTGAAGTTTGGTGTCACGACCCTAACTAGGGCCTAGTCGTAGTGAATATCTCAAGTCCGCCAAGGACTGGATACCACCTTCTTTGCCTAGCCAATCAGAACATAATATATATATATATATATATATGTATGACAGTGGAACCAATCAAAATAGACAGAGTAAGAAAAACAAATGGCTTAAAGAAAACTAAGATTTCCAACAATAATCCCAATCCATTAAAATCCACGAAGCCTCTAATAGCCAAAGAAAAACCTAAGTTGGGACATACCTCTGATGATAGCCAAAAGAGGAATCCAACAATAGTCTAGACATAAATAAAACTATGAAGTAACAGGCCTTCTGAAAGAAGGAGGATCACCATTTCAAGCTAGCTCATGCACGTTCCAGAAATAACCTATCACTGTGTAAGAAAGCAAAAGTGTCTTTAGAACCTGCATTGCACGGGGATACAACGTTTGGGGACAGTTAGCAAGGTGAGAGCTAGCATGTAACTAAGGGAAGGGATAAAATAATGCCATGATCAAATTTAGTCCAAAATCATATGCATATAATCTGACACACACACACACAAAAACATATATATAACAAGCCGGGATAAGGAACATGTTTTAGCATGAAGTTTAAAACATTAACATGGATTGTGTTGCTTAACTGTTATAAAAAACCCCACGGGCTATATGGGTCTAGCTCACCTTGATAGTTAGGGCAAGACCCCTCTTTGCTGGTTGGGCCTAGTACCTGTTAGCTGCACGAATCATGAAAATCTGAGAAAGGTCTAAGGAATCCACGACCCCCACCATTCCAAAATATATATAGAGTGTAAACTATACACACGGTCATAAAGTCCTCCACGTCGGCAAATGTAGTTTCCAGTATCGGTCCCCGAAGGACCTCCAACTTCCACGACAAGCTACAAAAAACCCTTTAGACCAATTAAAACATTTACACATTCCCGTTCATTAAACCAAGGACCATCCATTAAGGCACATACCGTTGGTATCGCCATACCAATTTTGCTTGCAAGCTAATATAATAATGCCATTTCCATTGACCATCAACTTGGGAATCCACGACCCCCATGGTCAAATTAAAATCGAGTCATGTCCATAAAGGCCTTTCAAATCCATTTGTACTCCATTAGCCTTTTATACAATGCTATAGTTTAAATTTAGTTTCAATATGCATATATTCATGTTTCAAAGCCAATTTCAAAAGGTTGGGTTGAGGTAATTACCAATTCAATTACCAAAATCCATAAAGTTGGGAGAATCCATGACCCTCATTCCAATTCCCATACCCATGCACCCAATTAGTTTAAAAACTATCAATTCAAAGCATGAATGATCAATAGAAACTAAGGAAAAGCAATTCAACCAATAACATCCAAAACTCCTCAAGCCAAATTCAAAACCAACAATTAATCACATGGATAACAAGTTTAAACACATACTTTTAGCAAAACAAGTTTTAGGAATGAGATACATGCCTTAGATACACAAGAATTTGAAAGCCATTTGAAGCTTGGAACTCAGAAGATGAATGCATAGTGAAACCTTTAAGTTTTTCTTGGGTTTTGAGTTTGAGAGTGAAAGAGAGCGTGAAAACTGATAAAATAAACTTATTTTATGTTTAGGGGCCGTACTAGGGTGAAAGGACCCAAAATCCTCTCATCCTAAGTAAATAAAACAAAGACTGCACGAATTTTAAATATCAGTGTGGCATGGCCTTATTGCGGAGGCTATCCTCTGTGCCATGCTTCTTATCACGGATATTATCTTTCGTGACATGGCGCTATCGCGAAGGCACACTACCTCCATGCTATGTTGAAATCCCGAAGGCTATTCTTTGTGGTACACCAAAAATTGTGAGGCTTATTGCCTCGGAATTCCAAAATGACCCCAATACCCTTCCAAAAATTCTGAAACTCTCTCAAGATTCCCTATTAAAACCCCTATTCACAATTTAAGTCAATATCAATGTTTCAAACATGGGAAGGCCAGAAATAAAATGTCCAAAATTTGAGGGCCTTACATTATCCCCCCTTGGGATCATTCGTCCTTGAATGATGAGTTAGGACACTTTTAGCACGAGGATTGCAAGAATACACAAGAATCAAATGACGAACTCAGAAGGTAACAATAGGAGAACGAAAGTCATACCTTAAGATTCTTCGCCCGACACATGGAACAAGAATGGGTACTTAGCCTTCGTATTCTCTTCAGCTTCCCAAGAAGCTTCTTCTATCTTTTGGTTCCTCCAAAGGATTTTCACCGAAGCCACATCCTTAGTCTTCAAATAACGGACTTCCCTATCCAAAATCTCCATCGGGACTTCCTCATATGACAAGGAACTCAAAATACCAATGCTTTCAATAGGCACTATTAAAGAAGGATAGCTCACACAATTCTTCAACATCGAAACAAAGAACACCGAATGAATGGAACCCAAACTTGAAGGCAAATCCAATTCAAAAGTGACATTCTTAAGATCAAGTACGGGCCAACATAACGGGAACTGCGTTTCCCCTTCTTCCAAAATATCGTTACTCCCTTTATGGGAGATAACTTCAAGAATACCTAATCACCCACATCAAACTCCAACTCTCTTTGCCTCACATCTGCATAGGGATTTTACCGACACTGAGTAGTCTTAAGACTATCCCTAATTACCTTCACCTTGTCTATAGCTTGGTGAGCCAAATTAGGACCAAAAAACCTAGTCTCATCAACCTCAAACTACCCAATAGGAGATCTACACCTCCTACCATAAAGATCTTTAAAAGAAGCCATCCCAATACTATACTGATAACTATTATTATGCGCAAACTCAATGAAATGAAAATGGTCCACCCAACTACCACCAAAATCAATCACGTAGGCACTTAGCATATCCTCTAAGGTCAGAATAGTCCTCTCCGCTTGTCAATCTGTATGAGGGTGGAAAACAGTTCTAAGGTTTACCTTAGCCCTAAACCTTTTTGAAATAAAGGAAAAAAGTAAGATGAAAACTGCATACCTCTATCCGACATGATGAAAACTGGAACACCATGCGACTTGATGATCTTCTGAATGAAGCTTAGTGTAATCCTCTCAAGAATAGTTAGTTCTCACAGGCATGAAGTAAGGAAATTTAGTCATGTTTTCCACAATGACCAAAATTGAATATACTGATTCCAAGACCGCAGAAGACCTACAACAAAATCCATATTGATCACTTCCCATTTCCACGTGAGCAACTCAATCTCTTGAGACAACCTACCAGGTCTCAAGTGTTCGACCTTTACCTGCTGACAAACCATACACTTACCACAAAGTTGGCCATATCTCTCTTCATGCTGTTCCACTAATAGATCTTCTTCAAGTCATGATACATCTTCGTTGAACCAGGATGAACTGTGTATCTCGACTCATGAACCTCAGCCGAAATTATTTCTCGCAGACCATCAACATCCAGAACAACCAATCTACCTTGGTACCTCAAGATACCATTACCACCAATCTCAAAATCCATAACATTTTGCTGACCCACATCAACCTTAATCTGCATCAAGATAGAATCCAAAAACTGTTTCTCCTACACCTCTGCACCAAGAGATAACTTCACTACCCCTTGTACAATCACACCTACATCTTAAAAGTCCAAAAGACAAACTCCAAGATTATCCAATCGATAAATATCCTTTACCAATCCCCGCTTTTCCCCATCCACATAACATAAGCTCTCTATGGACAACCTGCTAAGAGCATCAATAACCATATTAGCTTTACTTAGATAATAATGAAGACTCATATCATAGTCCTTAAGCAACTCAATCCATCTTCTTTACCTGACATTCATCTCATTTTGAGTAAGCACATACTGCAACCTCTTATGATCGAAATATATTTCAACATGTACCTCATACAAGTAATGGCACCAAATCTTCAAGGCAAACACCACAACCACCAACTCTAAATCATGAGTCAGGTAATTTCTGTCATGAACTTTTAGCTGCCTAAAGCATAGGACACAATCTTACCAGGCTTTTTAACACACAACCCATACCCATACGGGATGCATCATAATAAACAACAAAACTATTAGTACCCTCGGGCAGGGTCAAAATTGGAGTCAAAGTCAACGTACCCTTTAACTTCTCAAAACTACCCTCACAAGCATCAAACCATAAGAACTTAACCTTCTTCTACATCAACTTCGTCAACAGAGCTGCTGACTCGACCCAGCCCACGCCCTTGTCATAATGGGCTTTCAAACATAAAAAAATAGCATAACATTCCTGATTGCAGACTCTGGGATAGGTTTATTACCGTGACCGACCCAACCGAGTACAATCGTCCAATACAAATTATCCAACCGTACCAAGCTAAACCAAACCATAGATCCAACCATAACCAAATAAGTTCCATTGATAATTAAATAATCCTAAAATGAAATACGATAGAACAACCAACAATACAGTTAGCCTGTGTTAGCCCCAATACTAATACCAATGCTAAGGCTGACACCCATACTGATCCCTTCCATGCCAACCCATAGTAGTTCCACAAAAGCCTCTAACCAAGAAAATATCAAAATCCAGTTGGGACATGCCCCCAACCATAGCAAAAACCAAAATCCATAAATAAATCAAAGTATGAAATAACATCTATGAAATAGAGCCTTTTGGAAAGATAAAAGCTCACCACTTCAATTTAAAAAATGACTCCCAAATATCCGAATGCTAAGCATGAGGCGTAGAACAGCCGATTTCAACATCGCCTGGGGATACAACCTCCTTAAGATAAGTTAGCGGGTGAACGCTAATATGAACCTCCTTAAGATAAGTTAGCGGGTGAACGCTAATATGAACTCAGGATGAGGATAAAATAATTCCATTTAATAAAACCTAGTAAAACCATCGATATTCACAGAAACCACACATACTCACACACATATATATATAACCATATCGGGAAAAGGAATCGGATTTAGTATACATTTAAAACTTGTAACCTGGGTATGTGAAGCCTAATCGTCCTTAACTTCCCACAGGCTATATGTGTCCAGTGTAACCTACTGAATGGGCCCCGATGTATGTAGTCGCACAAATCGGAGATACCATAAGAGTCGGAGATTCAAATATATCCTTTACTCTCCATGATACATATGTACAGTGTACTTAAAGAATTCCCATGTACCTTATGAGTATCATAAAAGGGTTGCCATACCCTACCCCTTATGTCAACAAATATGAGTTTCCAATGTTTATGCATTAACCTCCCACCTTCATACCCCACCATTATTGCCTAATTAAAATCATTTCCAACCAACCAAACCATTATTATTAACCAAGGCTATTAGTAGTGGTAACTTCATACTGACTATAACTTGCAAGTATTGTCCTTTGCCAAACCTTTTAGAGAGCAAGGGATTCCCATGTACCCTTAGATCATATTGTCCAATTAGATTGGGGAATTCCCATGTACCCCACAAGTATTCATTACCATATTGACTTGCGGGATTCCCTTGTACCCTACAAGTATGCTTATTAAGCCAAACCATTCCAAAAACCATTTAAACCATTTAGGGTTCTATTACCAAGTTCAAACCATGTAATAGTTTCTTTAAAAATCCAAATGCATAGTGAAATCATTATCATAGGCATTTATCAAACATATTGGGGGCATAGTATTTCCAAAACCAAAATCCATTACCAATAACCATTACATGCAATCCAATTATACAAAACCACCATTAAAATGTAATTAAAGCATAAGAAAACCATAACAAAGCATTTATAACCAAAACTCCCAAATCATAGTGGAAATCCCAAAATCATACAACATTTAAATCATGAAAACATTGTATAAAATCTATGACTTTAGCTAGAACTAACAATAAGGGATGAGAACATCCCTTAAACAATGAAGATGATGGAGAGAAATCACCCAGACAAGCCCCAATTTACTCCTTAAGTTAAAACCCTAGCTTCATTTGCCTAAGAACTCTAAAGAGGATTTAAAAGTGATTTCTAAGTGTTTAAGAATAGAATAGTAGGACAAATAGTGTCACAACCCAATTACCGAGTCATGATGGCACCTACCATAACCCACTAGTAGGTAAGCTAACACCATAACCCAGAGCTAATGCAATGGGTTACCTTGGTAGAAATGTCTAACATGGACCCTATATGGGAACACACTATAACAAATACATTCTACAAAGAAACAACTAGCATTCGAATACCAATCCCATGACCTGATAGTATTAGTACAAGAGCATCTCTAAATTCAACAGTAGAAATTACAACTCAATGTCTAATCATCTTAAATAGTCTTATACATTCATCTCGAATACAAAAGATAGAATAAAGATAGAAGGGAAAAGGGAAAATCGAACTCTATGAGCTCATCCTGTCTCCTGATAGTTAACATAGCATGATCTCGATTAGATGGCGGAAACTAAAACTCAGGTCTGTACCAAAAAGATACAGAAGTGTAGTATCAGTACCAAAACATGAGTACTCAGTAAGCATCATCGGCTGACTGAGCTAAAGTAAATATAAGGAAGATATAGAGTAAGATAATAACTTAAAGTCAAGGTACAAATAGAGCCTGAATCTTCTCTGATATCATTGTCTAAGATAAACTAATCAACTAGGACAATAGTACGACATTCCATATCCACATATACCATAACTTTCATACAACATGAGTAATCATTTTGGAAGAGTAAGCCACATATATATAATAAAAATCATGTAATTATCATCATCTACACAACTACCATCATTAGAGTATAAAGTAAAAGAACTTCCCATGACATCCTATATCGCCGGGAAGTACACTCAGGGAAAACAAAAAAAGAACTCGTCACAACGTCCCATACCATTGGAGAGTACGCCAATAGATCAATCTATTAAGATATCAAGGCACAACTACACAAATAACTCACAAAAACCACGGGTTGTACATTCACTCCATGGCCTCTTACCGAGATCTACAATTTTCATAAATACCGCAAGTTAACAGAACAAAGATGATATACCATAACTTGGTTATATAGTTATTTAATCTCTAACTTATTAACAAACTTTATGTCTAGCCTATACTAGCTAGCCTCCATTTCTATGAGCCACTAGTTTTCAAGTTTAATAGTTTACTAGTCATCAAATAAGAAAAGCTACAAGTTACCAATACTATTATTTATTCACCCATCTCAAAGGCATCTTCTAGTTAGCCTCCTAATTATATAAGTCATCAATTAAGCCACCACAGCATCACATACTAGATGTTAACTTAACCACTCATTATAAATACTAGGTCTATTATCATTGAGCATGTCACAACCTTAAGGATGAGTTTTCATATTTTAGCTAAGTATGGTCCACCAATTAGTTCACTAGGCTTCTAGCCTACAAGTCATGGTCATTTATTAGAGACAACTAGTTATCACATAAGCCACTTTACTAGGTGAAATTCCATAACATTACTATTTATCCAAGTCAAGTAGATTTACTAGGTGAGACCTTGGTTCTACAAAAGATTACACATATTAATTAGCCTTAACCCAATACTTGGCATAATCTACTTCTAGTTACTAAGTAGAGTTAACAAGGGTCACACCTCTTATCTAGTAATTAATGACAAGGAATGGATAATAATTTACCTAGGAATACATCATGTCCCAAGTACACAAATGGGTTTAGCCACACACGGGATAACCTCACATACAACAATGCATTCACATATTTACTTACCACACATAACATTATCATATCATCATTACCTCTTTCGGATTCATTGGGCATCATCATAACATAAATATATCCTCCGAATTCAATATGCTTCGAATTCACTGGGCATAATCATAACATCAATATATCCTCCGAATTCACCGAGCATCATCATAACATCAATATATCCTCCGAATTCACTGGGCATAATCATAATATCAATATATCCTCCAAATTCACCGGGTATCATCATAACATTAATATATCCCCCTAATTCACCGAGCATCATCATAACATCAATATATCCTCCAAATTCATCGGGTATCATCACATTAACACATCTTTCAAGACAATGATATACACATACATATGTAGTCAAATCAATAGGTATTTACAACCCATAATGATAGAGTATAAGTGATATAAGGTAACGCATAACATCATACTTTACTATTAATCATCACTACATAATATAAGTAGATGCATGGGTATGAGTATCTAAATGATATACGTAATTAACACTTTTCCAAGTTAATATGTTTATAAGCAAGTCAATTATAAGTCAAGTGCATGCTCTCTAGATACCCCTTTTACTTCCACTTTTTACAATACTAACCCCAAAGGAAAATCCTTCACATAAACATTAGCTTAATCATTAGCTTGAGTCATAGCAAGAGTGGTAACATAATTAGAGGTTCACTTGGTAAAATCATCAATAAGACAAGCGATAACATAACCATAGATTCTATTTAAAAGACTTTCCAAGGCTATCCATATCATGATAACAAGATTATCAATTAAGCATACACATTATCCAACCATCGACCATATGCATAACCGATAACTGGGTTTAACCATTATAACCTTAATAACATAACTTAGACATCTAGCAAGTATCTAGGTCACTAAAGAATTACATAGTTCAAGCTTAAGGAGGGTCAAGTCCCACTCCTAGATCCCAATAATGTCAAAGTTCACTTCTACAAACTAATTTCTACCCAAAATTAGGCTAAGTTATTTAATCATAACATACGGGCTTATCAATCCTTACTAAGCCTATAAGGTAAAATCTCCTTTAAGTATCCTTTCTAAGTCACCCCAAACACTAAGGCCAATTCATAACTAGTCATGTCTAGGTCAACACACTCTTAAGGTTAGTCAACAACATCATTCTACTCTACTAGAGCAACTAAAGTATTCTCATACTATTCATGAGACTACAAGTGGAACTATCCAAGGTTCTAGACTATAGTCAAGCATCACACCCTACATTTTTAATAGCCTATGAGACTTAACTAATCCCAAGTGTCACCAATCATCCATTTATCATCTAAGACCCTACCCAATATCACAAGATATCAATAATGATACTACAATTAAGATAAAATCTAACTATTAGTAAGATTAAACTGCCTCAAGTCCAAATAGCTCATGAACCAACAAGGTTTGCCTTTCCTTTTCTTGAAGCTTCTTCTTTCATGAGCCAAGCTATCACAACACAATCCAAGCATCATTACAAGATTAACAATACCCATTATGGCACCATTATGCCATGGGTCCAAAATGACACCAAACCCCTAAGTGGGTCTCACCTTCGAAAAATGAGTTTTCGAGACTAACCCATTGCTCAACTAATATTAGAGAGTAATAAACCTTAACAAATTTGAGTAAAGCAATCACAATTGTGGATACAATTAAGACTCAAAACAGGGGATTTGGGTCTAGAAATTAAGAAATTAATACCAAACTAAAAGAAATCTTACCTTAGATTTGTAGCAAAAAGGATTAACTAGGTTATTCAAGCTCCTAATCAACCCACAAGACTTACTTTGAAGAATCTTCACTCTATTAGGGCTTAGAGCTCAAGAAGGAGACACAAAATGGCTAAAATTTTAGGCAAGACAACCTTTAAATAGGCTTTGCCAAGGCCTCAGGTAGCGGGGTCGTGGACCCCACTTGGCCGCAGTCATGACACCGCATTCGAACCTTTCCCACTATAGTTGGGGTATCTCCCTCTATGTCAGGCTATAGCTAAAGCTTGGAACTTGGTTCCGGGCTTTGGCCAATGCCTCGAGATGCATCAAAATCTATTTTGAGCAAATAAGATATGTAACCGCATAGATTTTGACATTTTGGACGTGTTGCCAAAGCCGGATTTCACATTTAAGGCTATTTTACTGAAGTTTTTTCTTGGTGGTTAATTAGAAACAACAAAGACTTCAAATTAGGAAAATAGATTTAAAAACCAAACAAACTGCCAGGCAATCAAACTATCGGTTCCAATAAGTCACTAATGACTTGGGGCAGCTACGAGAAGCTCATCGGCAAAAATAAGTAAGAACACAGAAAATGAACTAAAGAGTTATTAGAAATAACCTCCCAATAGGAATATAAGTCGTGGGGCCTTATTAGGATAAGTGGGGAAATGTCCAGATTGCCCTTACTTAAACTGTATTTAATTCCCCTCATAGGGCACGACTAACCCTTATGAGTTATACCCATCCTGTACAAGTGGTATCTACCTCTCATACCTTAGGGCTTCCTCTGGACCTAACATTGTCCAAGGTACGACACACCCAAATCTGAGTTGTATCAAGTGTACGACTAGTACCTATAAATCGTACCCTTGGCAGAATAGAATCCTAGGAGGTTTGAACACTGGCCACCATACGAGTCCTAGGTATGACTCATACCCTAGCTTATAGCTTATGATGAGCCACTCGTATTCAGATACAATGTAAGTTACCAAGCCCAAAATAAAATGAACTAACCAAATAACCCATATCCACCAATACAACTCGAACCACCCAAGCTGTACTCATTCTAGTAACTAAATCCACCTCACCAACCAACACTAGTCAACAAACGACTGGACTATACCACCCGTACCCAAGTGTACGACTCATTACCTAAGTCATATCATGCCCAGAAACCATAAATCATAGAGATTTTCTAAGGTTCAGAAACCTAGGTGTTTCAGTCTTCCCTGCTAGGAATATTCATCCCCGAATGATGGACAAGGTAGGATAAACAAAAATATGATTCATTTGCATTATCAAATATATATCCAGTCTTTAATAAAGTTTGGAAAAAGAGATGCAAAGATATTAATCATTCCTTTAACAAACTCAAAAAATAAAGATATGTTGAAGAACACATACCTTCCACATAAATTTCGGGATCAGAAAACAAATACAGATACTTGGACTTTATGTCCTCCTCCACCTCCTATGTAGCTTCTTCCACCTTATGGTTCTGCTATAGAACCTTAACCAAAGCCACATCCTTAGTTTGCAACTAACGAACCTGCCTATCAAAGATCTCAACTGGGATATCTTCATAAAACAGAGAGTCTGAGATACCCAACCCCTCTAAAGGAATAATTGAAGAAGGATCACCAATGTAGTTCCTTAACATGGAAACATAAAATACCGGATGAATGGAGCTCAAACTAGAATGCAACTCCAGTTCACAAGCTATATTACCAAACCTTCGCAAAACTACATAAGAAAATAATATACTAGGACTGAGCTTTCCCTTCTTACAAAATTGCATTACTCCCTTCATGGGAGATACCTTTAATAATACCCTATCCCCAACCTCAAACTTCAAGTCTCTATGCCTTACATCTTCATAAGACTTTTGGCGACTTGGGGTAGCCTTAATCCTATCCCAAATTACTTTTATTTTTTCTATGGCCTGGTAAACCAAGTTCAAACCAAATATATCTGCCTCACCGTGCTCAAACCAATTAATAGGAGATCTACACCTCCTACTATATAATGCCTCAAAAGAGGCCATACCAAGACTAGAATAATAGCTATTGTTATAAGAAAACTCTACCAAAGGCAGATGCCCAACCCAGTTTCCACCATAATCAAACACACATGCCCGAAGCATATCCTCCAATATCTGAATTATCCTTTTTGCTTATTCATGTGACTACGGATGAAAAGCAGTACTCAGACTAACTTTGGTACCCAACCTTTTCTGAAAAGATCATAAAAAATAAGATAAAAACTTCATGCCACAATCAGAGATAATCAAAATAGGTACGCCATGCAGCTTCGCAATCTCCTAAAGATATAATTTCACATAATCCCCCACCGAAAAGGTAGTTCTCACTGGTAAGAAGAGAGAAAACTTTGTTATCCTATCCATAGTAACCTCAACCAAATCAAATTGGTTCCTAGGCCGAGGAAGACCGATACCAAAATACATATTGATTACCTCCTATTTCCATTCGGGCAAATCAATTTCTTGATACAACTCAGCAGGCCTCATGTGCTCAACTTTAACTTGTTGACGCACCATGCACTTGGCTACGAAATCAACCATATTCTTTTTCATACCATTCCACCAATATATCTTCTTATGATCATGATACATTTTTGTTGAATTGGGAAGAACAACATAGCACGATTCATGTATCTCAGCCAAAATCCTTTGTTGCAACCCATCGACATCAGGAACACACAACCTTCCTTGGTACCATATAGTACCATTGCCACTGATCTCAAAGACCATCACCTTTTGTCCACCAATATCACTATTGATTTTCATAAAGACAAGATCTAGCACTTGCTTCTTCTTAACCTCTGCACCAAGAGATGACCTAACCACTTCTTGAACCATCACACCACTATCCTTGGAGTCCAAGAGACAAACTTCAAGATTTGATAAGCGGTGAATATCCTTCACTAATTTCCACTTTTCTTTTTCCACATGAGCCAAACTCCCTATAGATAACCTGCTAAGAGCATCAACAATAACGTTAGCCTTACCTAGGTGATAGTGAAGACTCATATTATAGTCCTTGAGAAGCTCCAACTACCTCCTCTGCTTGAGATTTAGCTTCATTTGAGTGAAAACATACTGAAGACTTTTATGATCAAAAAAGATGTCCACGTGTACTTTATACAAGTAGTGCTGCTAAATTTTCAAAGCAAAAACCACTGCCAATAACTCCAAATCGTAAGTAGGATAGTTTTTCTCATGCACCTTCAACTGCCTGAAACATAGGCAATCACCTTCCCATGCTGCATCAAGACATAACAAAGCCCCACCCTGTATGTATCACAATAAACCACAAACCCCTCATTACCTTTAGGTAATGTCAAAACCAGAGCCGAAGTTAGCTTATTCTTAAGCCTCTCAAAACTCCCCTAACAAGAATCCGATCAAGAAAACTTGACCTTCTTATGAGTCAATTTGGTCAAAGGAGCAACTATCGTCGAAAAGCTTTCTATAAACCGCTGATGATACCCAGCCAAACCCAAGAAACTCCAAATATCGATTGGAGTCCTGGGTCTAGGCCACCTCTTAACCACAACCACCTTTTGACGATCCACCACAATTCCTTCACTAGAAATAATATGACCAAGAAAAGTTATAGCGTTCAACCAAAACTCACATTTAGAGAACTTGGCATACAACTGCTGTTCCTTCAAGGTCCGTAATACCACACAGAGGTGATTAGCGTAATCTACCTTACTTTTGTAATAAAATAGAATGTCAACAATGAACACAATGATAGAAAGATCCAAGAACTGCCTGAAAACCTTATTCATCAAGTCCATAAATGCTGCTAGGGCATTAGTCAAACCAAATGACATCACCAAGAATTTAAAGTGCCCATACCGAGTATGAAAAGTCGTCTTAGGGTTATCCTCCTCCCTAATATTAAGCAGATGATACCCAGACCAAAGATCTATCTTAGAGAACAACTTGGTACCTTGCAATTGACCAAATAAATTATCTATCCTTAGAAGAGAAGACTTGTTCTTGACCATTACCTTATTCAACTGCCGATAGTCAATGCACATCAAAAAGGAACCATCTTTTATGTGCACGAATAACACTGGTGCACCACACAGGGATGCACTAGGATGAATAAACCCCTTATCCTAAAGATTCTTAAGTTTCTCCTTGAGTTCTCTCAACTCAGCCAGAGCTATTCTATAAGAAAAATAGATATTAGACGAATGTCTAGAATTATACTAATAATAACTCTATTTCCCTATCCAGACGAACACTAGGAAGATCATCTAGAAAGACCTTAGAAAACACATTTACCATCGAAACTGAGTGAAAAGAAGGACTTTTTGTGTTAGAATCTTTAACCTGGATCAAGTGATAAAGACACCCTTTAGAGATTAACCTATAATCTCTAAGTTAAGAAATAAACCTACCCCTAGAAGATAGAGAATCACCCTCCTACTCTATAACTAGTTCACCAAGGAACCTAAAGACAACCTTATGGGTCCTGCAATCCAAGGATGCATAACAAGAGTGTAACTAATCCATGCCCAGAATGACATCAAACTCTACCATGTCCAGGTCAACAGATCTACCAAGTTCTGCTTGCTACCAAAAGATACCACATACCCTTTATAGACTCTTTTAGCAATAATCGTGTCATGTACTGGCGTAGAAATAGAAAAAGGATATGAAACAACCTCAGGATTAAAATCAATACATACAGCCACAAATAGGGTAACATAAGAAAGAGTGAACCCCAAATCAAGCAGACAATATATGTTATGAGAAAAAAGTTGTAACATACCAGTAACAACATCAGGTGATGCCTCCTCAGATTCCTGCTGAGATGTAAGAGCATACAACGTATTTCAGCTTATACTGGTACAAGAAGTAAGAGCTGGCACCAAAGTCACACCACTAGGCGCAGAAGCAGAATATGAAGCATCCAGAGATTTGACCGCTCTCGAAGCTCCCTTACCAACCACAAAATTTGTGAGCATATGGCCTGGATAGCAATATATAAAACACTTGTCCCTGCATTCATTACAATATCCCCAATAAAGAAGACTACAAAATTAGCAAGGAGGGAATGAAGAAATCAACTAATCCTCACTCACCTGAGATTGGGCACCCTATGACCAAAAATTAACACCACCCTGCAGACGCCTATCACCCGACTACCTCAGGTAAAGAGTGCTAGTAGTAGAGAAGGAACCAGAACTTTGCCACTTTTTCATTGGCCATTTAACTCTATCCTAACCACCCTAATGCTGAGTACCACCCTACTTAGAGAACCTACTCCTCTTACCCTGCCTTTCCCCAAACTTTTCTTATTTTTTCTTCTTATCCTCCACCTGCTGCATGTGGACAACTAACCTTGAAATATCCATATCCTTGATCAACAAAGAAGTCTTGATTTCAAGGATCAGGTACCAATATAGCCCATAAGTGAATTTTCTTATTCCTGCCCTCATGTCAGCCACCAAATCAGGAGCATACCTTGACATCTAATGAAACTTCAAAGAATATTCCTTGATAGATAATTTACCTTGCTTGAGATTCACAAACTTCTCCATCTGCGCTTCCCTCAGCTCTTGTGGAAAGAAATGATCTAGAAAAGCATTAGAGAAAGTATCCCATAAGGACAACTCCTATGTATCACCTCTATCCCTATCCCACTCTTTATACCATTAGTAAACAGTATCTTTGAGATGATAAACTGTAAAATTTATACCTTCCATATTTATGGCCTATATTACCCTGAATATCTTCTCCATTTCATCAAATAAATCCTAAGAATCCTCTTCTACCTCTACACTAGTAAAAGTAGGAGGGTTCAACTTCATAAACTGGCTAACTTTTATGGCCTCAACAAATAATCCACCGTTATATCCCACTCAGCCTGAGCAGTAACTAACTGAGTAATTACATAAATAGATTGGGAAAATTCTGCATTAGTCACCTCACCTCAAGGAGGACTAGTAGCAATTGGGAAAACTCTAGAATAATTAGGGATAAGAACTTGAGAATGAGTGTGAACTCCAGGTGTAAGACGTACCCCATCAACATCATCCCCAGATGGGACAAAAGAATTTCCTTGTGTTCTAGATCATTGAGGCATGATCTAAAAAGTGAACAAACAAGGATTAGAGAAGATTCCAAGGTTTAGACACCAAGCTTGAAAATAGAATACCAAAAAAGTGAAACATTCCTAAATACCGTGTAGCCTCTCTCTTATGAGTGTGTCTTACTACACACCCCTAAAAGAGACTCTACTAGACACGGGTTTGTGGAATCCCAATTAACCATTAACCTACGGTTCTGATACCAACTTGACCTGAGGCCTTGTTGTAATGGGTATCCTAAGTCTGATCGGGATCGGAGACTACTTCCATCACCCAACCCAAACTCCAGTCGTCTTCCCTAAGTTGGTTGAATTTTGAACATATAATAAGATATCATAACATTTCAGATTATAGACTTTGGGACAGGTCTATTACCAAGACTGACCTAACCGAGTCTAATCGTTCCATACCAACCGTTTAACTATACTAAGACTAACCAATCCATAGATCCAACCATAACCAAATAAGTTCCATTAATAATTAAATAAACATAAAATGAAATATGATGGAATAACCAAAATTACAGTCAGACTGTGTCGGCCCTAATACTAATACTAATGCTAAGGCTGACACCCATATCAATCTCGCCCATGCCGACCCTTAGTAGTTCCACGAAAGCCTATACCCAAAAGAATATAAAAATCTAGTTGGGACATGCCCCCAACCATAGCCAAAACCAATATCCATAAATAAATATAAGTATGAAATAACATCCATGAAATGAAGCCTTTCAAAAAGATGAAATCTAACCACTTTAATCCAAAAGTTGACCCCCGAATGTCTAAATGCTAAGTAGGAGGATTAGAATGATCGATTCCTTTATTGAGTAAGGTTACAACCTCCCAAAGATGGTTTAGTGGGTGCTAGCATGAACTCAGGATAAGGATAAAATAATCCATTTAATAAAACTAAGTAAAACCATCCATATGCAGACAAGCCATACATATATATATATAACAATGCTGGGAAAGAGAATCGGGTTTAGCATACATTTACAACCTTTAACTTGAGTATGCGGAGCTTAACCATCCTTAACCACCCACGGGCTATATGTGTCTAGTGTAACCCCCTGAACTGGCCTCGATACGTGTACCCACACGAACCAAAGATACCGTAAGAGTTGAGGATTCCCATGTATCCTTCACTCTCTATGATACATATGTATAGTGTACTTAAAGGATTCCTATGTATCTCATGCATATCATAAAAGCGTCGCCATGCCCAACCCCTTATGTCGGCAAACATGAGTTTTTAGTGTTTTCCCACCTTTACATTAGCTTTCATACCCCTCCATTATTGCCTAATTAAAACCATTTTAAACCAACCAAACCATTATTATTAACAAAGGCTATTAGTAGTAGTATCGTCATACCGACTATAACTTGCAAGTATTGTCCTTAGCCAAACCTTTAGTTATCAAGGGATTCCCACGTATCCTTAGATCACATTGTCCAATTAGCTTAGGGGATTCCCATATACCCCACAAACATTCATTACTATATTAACATGAGGGATTCCGTTGTACCCCATAAGTATTTTTATAAATCCAAACCATTCAAAAACTATTAAACCATTTAGGGTTCCATTACCAAATTCAAAACATGCAATAGTTCCTTTAGAAATCTAATTACATAGTGAAATCATTATCATAGGTATTTTATCAAACATATTGGGGGCATAGTATTTCCAAAAACAAAATCCATTACCAATAACCATTCCATGCAATCCAATTATCCAAAACAACCATTAAAACATAATTAAAGCATAAGAAAACCATAACCAAGCATTCATAACCAAAACCCCCAAATTATATTGGAAAACCCAAAATCATACAACATTCAAATCATGAAAACATTATATAAAATCCATGACTTTAGTTGGAACTAATAATGAGGAAAGAGAACATGCCTTAAACAAAGAAGATGATGGAAAGAAATCACCAAGACAAGCCCTAATTTACTCCTTAAGGTAAAACCCTAGCTTCCTTTGCCCAAGAACTCTAGAGAGAATTTAAGAGTGTTTTCTAAGTATTTAAGAATATAATAGTAGGAAAAATAACCTCCCAATAGGAATATAAGTTGTGGGGCCTTACAAAGATAAGTGGGAAAATATTCAGATTGTCCTCACTTAAACTACATTTAATTCCCGTCATAGGGTACGACTGACCTTTATGAGTTGTACCCATCCTATATGAGTGGTACCCACCTCTTATACTCTAGGCCTTCCCTTTTGGACCCAATACTGTCCAAGGTACGACACACCCAAATCCAAGTGGTATCCAAGTGTACGAATAGTACCCATAAATCGTACCCCTAGCATAATATAATTACATGAGGTTTGAATAATGACTACCATACGAGTCCTGGGTATGACTCATACCCTGGCTTATGGCTTATAGTGAGCTAGTTGTACTCAGATCCAACTTAAGTTACCATGCCCAAGATTAAATAAAGCAACCAAACAATCCATATCCACCGATATAAGTCATACCACCCAAGACGTACTTATTCTCACAACTAAATCCATGCCACCAACCAACACTAGTCAACATATGACTAGACCATACCACCCATACCCAAGTGCATGACTCATTCCCTAAGTCGTATCATGCCAGAAACTAGAAATCAAGGAAATTTTCTAAGGTCCAGAAATCAGGGTATTTCAACTATGGTAGAAGAAATTCTCTCCACAAACCTCCTATAATACTCGACTAAACCTAAGAAGATCTGAATGTGGATTGGAGTTGTTGGTATGGGACACTTCTTAACCGCCATAACCTTTTGTGGATCCACTTTGATCCCCTTACTTAAAATAACATGACCAAGAAAGGTCACAACATTCAACCAAAACTCTCACTTTAAAAACTTGGCATATTGATAAGTTATTAATTTGGAAACTTCCTAGAATATTTTAAGTCTAAAGTATCATGCTTTTTCATTGATTTGTTGTTAATCTTTACTTAATGCTTATTTTCATAGGTAAGAGTTGAAATAAGAAGATAAGCAAGGAAACTTTATAAAAATGAGCAAAGGAAAAGGTGAAAGAGATGAAATATAAGCAAAAAGAACAAAATCTAAAATGCAGGCCCAGGAGTCGCCCATTAGTTACCACAGGGTCACGATCATGACCAGTCGATAAGTCAACCAGAGGTCGATCGCGATATGACTACTATGATAGCGGGAGTTGCGAACATGGAGAAAAGATATCAATCACGGTAGAGAGAAATAGTCTCAAGGGATTTTTGTACTATTTAGAAAATGAGGAATTAGGGATTAAATAAAGGTTTTAGCTTATTTTTCATCATCTTACTTATTAACCTACATCTTCATCTTAGTTTCTAGGGTTTTTTGAGTTGGATCTTGGAGCAAAATTTGTACTAATCTTGAGATAAGAAGACATTAGAGTGACTCCTAAGTGAAGAATTGGAAAATACCATTGAGGATTCATTGGAATTTAAAGTGTGGTTTGCTGACACGACCCTAATGTTGGGTGTATTTATGCATTCTAGCATCGTTATTCGAGTCTTTTTAGCCTTGTTTTAAGAATGATTCTATGATATATGGGTTGATAATGAGATAAATGTGCATCAAAGTTCTAAATCATGTATTTATAAGGTTCAAAGTGAATTCCAGGTAAGTTGGTACTTCAAAGAGACAATTAGAGTTCAATAGAGAAAACTAGTTTTTCTATCATGAGCTAGTTGCTTATCTAGTCCATCTTGTTGGATTATATTGTGTTCTAAATGGTTTTAAATGTGTTATTATATGTGTAATAAGTTTTTAGGAGTGTAAAATGTTAAGCGAGTCAAGTGAAGATTTGAAACTTGAAGTGAAAGGTCATAGAAATCAACCTAGTCTAAGCTCTTATTTTTGATTCATCATGATGGATATTATGTGTTTGTACCTCTAATTCGTGTGGTGACTTCTTGTAGGATCATTTTTTATCTTAATATGTTGATATGTAAATGATGTAGTGGCTGGAAAATCATTGGAAAGACACCACCAAACAAGGGATAAAAGGAGGAAGGACCAGCACTTAACCAAAATTTGGGAAACAAATTCCAGTGAAGGCGTGCGATAAACGTGCATCGCATGCTCTATTCCTATGGAATAGAGGATGTATCTCATTATCCATTCCATTGGAATAGAGAGTGTGAACATGGTATACCCCACCCCTGCGTGTTTTGATAGCGTTCAAGCGCACGCGCAAGTGTACGTGGTCTTATTAAGTAGTAAAGTGGCCTAATTAAAGCCAAGTATTGATCCCATAGAGACTTGATTTGAAAATGATTTAATTCTATTTCACAGTTTAGATTTAATTGGTGAAAGAGTAACTAGAAAAAAAGTTTTTAATTTTGTAAATTAAAACAACAACAACAACAACAACAACAAACCCAGTGTATTCCCACATAGTGAGGTCTGGGGAGGGTAAGATGTATGCAGTCCATACCTCTACCTCTAAAGAAGTAGAAAGGCTATTTCCGATAGACCCCCGGATCGAGACACAGAATACTACACAAATTCATATTAAAACATGGAACAAGATGGCATAACATAAATACGACACCCACAAGTAATAAAAAATAGAGAAAAGTAAATAGATTCGTAATAAAGCAATTTTGTAAATTAAAAATAAAGTAAATAATGTGTAAAATAAAGTTCTTGAGATAATCAATGGAGTAAAACCCAGGGTTAAAGCACTCCAAACAATCATACTATATTATTGAATTTCATTCGTTAACTTGCTTATCTTGGTTGTTGATTCGTAGGGTTAATTGCATGATTATGGTTTCCTAACCTCTAATATTTTACCTAATATGGACATTACAACTACATAATTGAACAACGATGCAATAATCCAATTCAGATAATTAAAGCTATCATCCTACGTTTGAATCAAGTAAGGCCTCTAAATACACCCCTGTCCTAGATGCTAAGTTTAATTCTTTATTTTGTAAAAGAATAAAAACCCAAACTTTGTTTATTCCTATGTTCTATCTCCCTATTCCCTCTACCGTGATCAAAAGGTCGACAATATATGTATTTTACAAGTGATCAATCCAAAAAATAATTAAAATAAGAATAAACAAACAACCAAATATGATAAGCAAAATTAACCGAAATTAATCTAAAACAATAGTACTTATATTCTTGGCTTTAACCTCAGAAAGAGGGGTTTTAACAGATAATATTCATAATCACGATCTAAATAATTGAATACATGATATGAAAAATTCAAAAGATAATTAAAGAATTAAAAAAAATAAACTTAACACGTAACAACACCACCAATTTCGCCGTCACAAATTGTCCAAAGTTGTCTAGGTGTTCTTTGCTGTTACTGTGTATAGATATATATAAAATATTAATAATCCTAGTGAGATTATTCGGCTACATGGAATTCAAGGCAAAGATTCCCTCCAAAAGATTCCCAAATATGCATGGTAATATATTCTATTGTAGTTAGGAGAGACTCAAATTTGTGTCGGCAAAGGCTTGACTTTTTGGTCGTTATTGAACTAGCGATGCGATGCATCAGTTAGCGCATCGATGAAATGGTAGCACTTGGAATGTCGACTCAATGCGTTGAGTTCGCGTTGACTCACTGGAATTTGCTTCCAAAATTTTGGTGAAGTGTTGAACGTCCTATCCTTTACCCATGCCTTTTGTAGTGTATTTCCAATGAATTTTTTTCCTTCAAATCATCAATATATCACCATATTTAGCTCACAAATCCTCCTACAATATCACACACCACATATTAGACATCAAAACAACACAATATTCTCAATGACGAATCAAAACACGAGCTAAGATAAGACAAATTCGCAATGATCTTCCACTTACTATTCGGACTCTAGACTTAATCAAATTGGGCTTTGGACATTACAAACAAGTTGTTCCACATATAATTACACATTTTAAATATTTGGAACAAATTAAATACATTAGAATCCAACGAGACCAACTAGGCACATATCTAGCTCAAGCTAGTAAAACTAGTTTTCCGGGTTGAACTCTAAATGACTCAATTAAGTACAAACTTCTTTGAAAAACACTTTAAGCATTGTAATCACATACTTGGAAACATAAATGCTTTTTTATATCAATATTAACACGTTCAACACACGAATTGCTCACAAAATAAGGCTAAATAAGCTAGAATAATGATACCAAAGTGTATATAACCACCTCAGATCATCACCCCATACTTAAAACTCTTGTTCATCCTCGAACAACTCTTTACTCTAAGCATAAAAAATCTGAGGTAACGCTACACTTCTACTAGATGAAAGACACTTAAGCTAATACTAAAATGACTACACGGACTGCAAGTTTCTACACAAAGTACGTTATTTACACAATTGATAGTTCATGAACACTACTCCAAAACATCCTAGACTCAAGAATTGACTCACCTAAGTGACAAACTCATAATTATCATTCAATCAAGGATATCATACAAATCACCCACATTCATCAAACATGTGCCCCTTACAACAAGAGAGTTACCCATAATCACTCACAATAGTGCAATTTATAACATAATGGGTACAAGAATCAAATTATGAGCACTCTCACAAGGAATTCACAAGTTACACATAATGAACCATAGGATTTCCCTTAGTGTTATGCTCTATTAATATCACAATGTCAAGTATAGGATGAAATAGGTCTTTTTTAGGTTGTAATGTAGGCTAAGGGAGGGTAGAAACTATTTTGTCCACCAATATATTTTTGTTTTGCCCCATCTCTTTTAAGCATTTTCACAAACACATGGTGGAAGTATTATTTAGTACCATACGAATCAATTTTTTTTTCACAACCATGGTAATTTTCTAGCTTAATGTTTATCACACCCATCCACCACACATTAATTATTAACACCAATAACTATTACCTTGGGGCATCAATTTCACCTTTTCACTCTTATTTCTCAAACTCTTTAATTAATTTTTCATAAAAGTAATTAGGAGCTTTTTGGATCAAATTATGGTCTATCAAATAAGGGGTTTGGCTACTTATATGGCTAAAAAATTAAAGGCTAAAGGCTCAATAGGAGTTAACTAGGACAATGCACAAAGGGTAGGACAAATAGAAGGTATAAAACAAGGCTATCAAAGAAATGCCTAAATCATCTCCTAAACTCACATTCTTTATTTCGCTATGCACACACACCTGGAAAGTTCTTGACATCATATACAAAAATCTCACATCACACATGGCACATGCTCAACTCACATACAAAAAATACAAGAGTCGCAACTTGAGCCTAGGAGTCTCAAAAATAGCAATTCACTCATTCAACATGCTTTTACCAAACAAAACACTTGCACCATGTAATAAAAAATAGCACCAATAAGAATATCTTAATTTTTTTTTAAATTGAGATAAAATTTGGGAATTTACCGACCCACACTTAAAAATCTACTTTGTCCCCTAAGTGAATTTAAAGGTAAGAGATAGAAATACTCCCTGAAGCCTCTAGGCCTAGCTAGTAGCATTTTACATATAAAGGAGTATTGGGACCCCATACTCCATGTTTGCCATGCTTCTTAGCTCAGGTTTCTGATACTCAGACTTTCCATAAACCCATGACTCAATAAAAAAAAAAAACTATGTGAAATTAAAACTAAAAACTGAAGAGAAAATGTACCTAATTAACTTGGGTTGCCTTTCAAGCAACGCCTGATTTAGTGTCGTGGCAGACCCAACTCAACTCAACCAAAATCTTTCATATTTTTCCTCACACTTCTAGGCTATTTTTAATTTATTTTTGACCTCTTGGGTTTTCACTCCTAAGATCAATATCTCTCTCTACTTTAACCTTAATCATGTTAGGCTGCTCAATCAGGTATTTTGAAGAGGTCTTTGGTGGATTAATCACCCACACTTATCCCCTTCAATAACATTGATCACACATAAATCTTTATATTAGGAATTTATGATGGGTGCTTTGTACACATCAAATGCCACATCTTTATAATCTACCCTCATTTTGAGTTTGCCTCTCTGACATCAATCAAGTCCCCTCCAATTTCTAAGAATGGATACCCAAGATAATTGTTACCTATTCATCTTCCTCAAAATAAAAATCAATAAAGTTAGCAAGTATAATGAATTTACTAACCCTAATGAGGACATCCTCAATTATTCCATCCGGATGTGTAAATGACCCGTTTGCCAGCTGTAACACTATGGTGGTCAATTTAGGATTTCCCAAGCCCAATTTTTTAATTATTAATAGGGGCATCAAATTTATGCTTGCCCCTAAGTCACTCAGTGCATGGACCGCTTTGCTCCTAATTTGAACAAGGATAGAAAATTTTCCCTGATCTCTAAATTTCTTAGGGATTTTCTGTGTCATCACAGAGCTACACTCTTTAGTAAGTGTTATAGCTCCCACATCCTATAATTTTATCTTATTATCCACCACATCCCTTAAGTACTTTGCATACTTGGGGATACTCTACCAAACATCTAGCAAAGGTAAGTTAATGTGAAGCTCTCTGAATGTATCAAAGAACTTTTTAAACATAGCATCTTCCTTTGCTTTTATGCGCTTTTGAGGGAAGGGTAGAGGCGACATTTTCTTTACTTTTTCTACAATGACTTTTTCTTTCAAGTACTCAAAATTCCTTGATTTTTTAGCAACTTTGTCATTTACATGTTGGATCACAACTCCTCAAAGTGATTGTCATAACCTGCTTTGGATTTTTTAGTATCTGTTAGAAAACCACCCATGGCCTAGTATTTAATGCTTACTGTAACTGCCAAATTTGTAACTCTAAGATTCTATGGGACACTTTTTGATTCTGTAATTCTATCTGTTGACTTTTCATATTCATAGCCATTTGTGCTTGACCAGCTAAGAGTTGTTTCAATATCTTTTTTATGTTGTTTGTTGACTGATTTGATTTGGTTTGTGGCTGTGGGGCATTCCATGGCTGATTTAGTAGTTAAGTCTGCCATTTTATATGTAGGCATTACCATAATTTGGCCTTTGAGCATTACCTACATACATCACTGATTCTAAATTTAAAGCACATATGGCCGCTGAATATCCATTATTTCCGCATATTTCATACAAGCCTGTAGCTTATTTAATAGTATTAACTGCGGATACAAGTTGTTGAGCTCCTAATTTAAGGCTGCTGAACTAATGTTTATCATATTCTGCATTGCTGTAACTTAAGCTGATAAGACCGTGAATTGGTCCACCTCTAATATACCCATAATTCTTTTTGTGGCACTTCTAGAATCTGAATACCACTGTGGATTTCCTTGTGCTATGCTATTCAACAATGTGTACAACTCATCATGTCAGCTCCAGCTCTTGACCACCTACGACTATATCTAGCAAAATCTTTGTATTATGATCAAGTGCTTCTACAAAAGTATGAGCAAGTACCTCATTAGATTGTTGCTGATGTAGACAGCCTAAAGAAGAGCATTGAAGCATTCCCAAGCATGATTGAGGTTTTCATATGGCTTTTGTTTGAAGCTCACTATCTCACTACGTAGTCTCGCAGTCTTACCAGATGGAAAAAATCTGATGAGGAACTTTCTGGCTAAGTCATCCCATGATGTGATTGAATTGGTTGGATTCGCATTTAACTACCTTTTAGCTTCCCCCAATAGTGAATGGGGAAAAAGTGTCTTCCTCATACAATCTAAACTTACCCGAGTCGGAATGAATGTATCAGTAAGCTCAATGAAATTCTACAAGTAAACTTGTAGATCCTAGTGTGAAAGCTCTGCAAACTATCTACTACTAATAAGAAGCTGCACCATGTTGTGATTTAACTGAAAATTTTCCCCAGCAACCGATCTTTGAATTGAGGAAGTCAAGTTCATCAGAAGTGGGAATGCCACTTCCCTAACTGTTCTACGTGCTTGTTGTTCGGCCATTAGAGAAGGAACTACTTGGTTCTCCTCTGTTTGGGGAAATTGGGGGAGACGGATTGCATCTCTCCTTCATTTATAGAAGTGTTGTTTGGGTTTGGGGATTTGTTCAACCAAATCCCTATCCCTTTCTATCTTTCTAACCTTAAAACCTCTTTGTTGCGACCATAAAACCAAGACTAAGCATAAAAATACCAAATAAATCTAAAAGTAAAACTAAAATAAATAATTTCTAAATTATAAGTCCCCGAAAATGGTGCCAAAAACTTGACAGCACCCAAAAGCACACGCAAGTGTACGTGGTCTTATCAAGTAGTAAAGAGGCCTAATTAAATCCAAGCATCAATCCCATAGAGACTTGATTTGACTTTAATTCTAGTTCACAGTATAGATTTAATTGGTGAAAGAGTAACCAGAAAAAGAGTTTGTAATTTTGCAAATTAAAAGTAAAGTAAATAATACATAAAATAAAGTTCTAGAGACAATCAATAGAGTAAAACTCAGGGTTAAAGCACCCCGAACAATCATACTATGTTATTGAATTTCATTCATTAACGTGCTTATCTTGGTTGTTGATTCATAGGTTTAATTGCATGATCATGGTTTCCCAACCTATAATCTTTTACCTAATATGGACATTAAAACTACATCATTGAGCGGTGATGTAATAGTCCAATTCAGTCAATTAATGCTATCATCCTGCGTTTGAATCAAGTAAGGCATCTAAATATATCCCTGTCCTAGACACTAAGTTCAATTCTTTATTTTATAAAAGAATAAAAACCCAAACTTTATTTATTCCCATGTTCTATCTCCCTATTCCCTCTCCCGAGATCAAAAGGTAGACAATATATGTATTTTATGGGTGATCAATACATAAAATAATTAAAACAAGAATAAACAAATAACCAAATATGATAAGCAAAATTAGCGGAAATTAATCCAAAACAATAGTACTCATGTTCTTGGCTTTAACCCTAGAAAGAGGGTTTTTAACCAATTATATTCATAATCACTATCCAAATAATTGAATAAATGATATGAAAAATTCAAAAGCTAATTAAAGAATTTAAAAAAAAAACCTAACACATAGCAGCACCATCGATTCCACCGTTACGAATTATCCAATGTTGTCCAGGTGTTCTCTGCTATTACCGTGTGTATATATATATATATATATATATAATATTACTAATCCTATGGGATTTAAAGTCTGCATGGAATTCAAGGCAAAGATTCCCTCCAAAAGATTATATGCACGGTAATATATTATATTGTAGTTGGGAAAGACTCAAATCTGTGTCGGCAAAGGCTTGACTTTTTGGTCGTTGTTGAACTAGAGACGCAATGCGTCAGTTAGAGCATCAATACACTAGTAGGGGAATGTCGACGCAATGCGTCGACTCACTGGAATTTGCTTCCAAAATTTTAATTAAGTGTTGAATGTCCTATCCTTTATCCATGCCTTTTGTAGTGTATTTCCAATGACTTTTTGGCCTTCAAATCATCAATATATTACCATATTTAGCTCACAAAGCCTCCTACAATATCACATACACATATTAGACATCAAAATAGCACAATATTCTCAATGACAAATCAAAACATGAGCTAAGATAAGGCAAATTCACGATGATCTTCCACTTATTATTCCGACTCTAGACTTAATCGAATTGAGATTTGCACATTACAAAAAAGTTGTTCCAAATATAATTACACATTTAAAATATTTAAAACAAATTAAACACATTATCCAAAGAGTCTAACTAGACAAACACCTAGCTCAAGCTAGTAAAACTAGTTTTCCGGGTTGAACTCTAAATGACTCAATTAAGTACAAACTTGTTTGAAAAATACTTTGAACATTGTAATCATATACATGAATACTTAAATGCTTATTTATATCAATATTAATACGTTAAGAATGCGAATTTCTCTCAAAACAAGGATAAATAAGCCAAAATAATGATACTAAAGTGTATAAAACAACATCTGATCACGTTTAAAGCTAATTCGACTCCAACACAGACTTGGCTTACCCTTATGTTATAAATACATATTGTATAATGTTTTTACATATCTTTGGACACATTTTGTAGTTTAAGGGGCTGATACAACTTTATAATTAGGTTTTTATTAATTTTATTTAGTTCATACATATTTTTAGTTGTTAATTACAACATTGTGATTACGATTATGACTATGGCTAAATGCCCTCTTTCTAGGGTTGAATCCAATAACATGAGTATTATTGTTTTGAATAAAGTTCATTTGATTTGCTTATCATTATTGGTTATTTGTTTATTCTTGTAATAACTATTTTAAGGATTCACGACCCTTAGAATACATCTATTTTAACCTTGTGAACTCGGGAAAGGGAATAGGAAGATAGAACATGGGAATAATAAAGTTTGGTTTGATTCTTTTATAAAATAAGGAATTCAGAGTAATATCTAGGATTGGGATGTATTTAGATGCCTTAATTGATTCATATGTAGGATGATATTTGTAAAGAACTTATGTGAACTATAATATCCCCGCTCAACGATGTAGTTGTAAGGTTCAACTTAGATAAAGGATTAAAGGTTGGAAAACCATAATCATGCAATTAAACCTACGAATCAACAACCAATATAAGCAAGTTAATGAAGGAAGTTCAATATATAATATCGTTGTTCAAAGTCTTATTGATTGTCTCAAGACCTTTAGTTTACGCATTGCTTACTTTTTCTTATTTAAAATATTCAAAATCTTTTTGGTTACTCTCACACTAAATTAATCTAAACTATGAACTAGAACTAAATCATTGCTAAATCAAGTCTCTATGGGATCGATACTTGGCTTTTTAAAGGCCACTTTACTTCTTGATAAGACCACGTACACTTGTGTGTGCGCTTGGGTGCTGTCATGCTTTTGGCGCCATTACCGAGGACTTGTTAATTGCCAACTAGCTATTTTAGTTTTGATTTTTAGATTTATTTGATATTTTTATGCTTTGTATTGGCTTTGTGATTGTAGAAAATAGGTATTAAAGTTAGGAAGCTGGCAAGGGATAGGGATTTGGTTGAACCAAGCCCCGAACCCAAACAATACTTTCATCAACAAAGGAGAGGCACAATTCGTCTCCAATTTCCCTAAGTCCAAGAAGACCAAGAGAATCCTGTGATAATCATGGCATAACAATAAGCACATAGGACAATTAGGGAAGTGACAGTCCTACTTCCGATGAACTTGACTTCCCCAATTCAAAGACTGGCTGCTAGAGGGAATTTCAAGCTAAAACACAACATATTACAACTTCTTATCAGTAGTGGATAGTTTTCAGGGATTTCACACAAGGATCAGTAGGTCCACTTGCAGAACTTCATTGAGCTTGTAGATACATTCATTCCAACTGGGGTGAGTACAGATTATGTGCGGTTGATACTATTTTCCCATTCTCTATTAGGGAAAGCTAAAAGGTGGTTGAATACGAAGCCAGACAATTTAATCACATAATGGGATGATTTAGCTAAAAAGTTCCTCATCATATTTTTCCTATCAGGAAAGACTGTGAGACTTCGCTATGAGTTAGTGAGCTTCAAATAGAAGCCTGAAGAAAATCTATATCACGCTTGGGAATGCTTTAATGTCCTTCTTCAAGATTCTCCACACCATTAATAGTCTAATGAGGTATTTGCTCATACTTTTGTAGAAGCTCTTGATCAAAATACGAAGAACTTGCTATTTTCAGTTGTAGGTGGTCAAGCACTGAAGTTGACTTATGATGAGCTGTACACATTATTGAATTGTATAGCATAAGGAAATCTAGTGTGGCATTCAAATTCTAGAAGTACCACAAAAAGAATTATGGGTGTATAGGAGGTGGACCAATTCATAGCCTTATTAACATAGGTTTCTGCCTCGCAAACTTTGATCAACACTTAGTTCAGCAACATAAAGTTGGGAGAAATACAACTTGAACCCATAGTCAATACCGTCTAATAAGCTGTAGGTTGGTGTGAGGTCTATAGAAATAATGGCCATTCAGCGGCCATGTGTGCTTTATTTCCAGAATCTATGATGTATGTAGGTAATGCTTAAAGGCCAAATTATGGGAATGCCTACAATATGAAGTGGTAGACTCAGCTACTAAATCATTCCTGAAATGCCCCATAGCCATGGCCCAATCAAATCAGTCAATGAGTAACATAGAAGAGAAGTTGAAATAACTCTTAGCTGGTCAAGCATAAATGGCTATGGTTTGAAAAGTCAATAGATAGAATTATAGAATCAGAAAGTGGCCAGAGAAGCTTAGAGTTGCAAATTGGGCTGTTACAGCAAGCATTAAATACTAGGCCATAAGGTGGTTATCTAGAAGATACAGAAAATCCAAAGCAGGTTATGAAAATTACCTTAAGAAGTCAGAAAAAGCTTCAAGAATGTAATGCCCCGAATCTGGTACCCGAAATGCTACATGGTGCTCATGACCCCAAAGGACCACAAGCAAACCCATGACTGATATTTGTACCTGAACACTACATTGTGTACTGTATAAATGTACAAAAAAGGCTGTAAGGCCGTAAGGTTCAAAACTGTAACATAACTGATAAAACATAACATCTAGAGGGGGATATGAAATACCTAAGACAACTGAGATAACTGTTTGACATGCTAGTCTGAAAAGCCTCTAACTAACTAAACTGTCTGACTAAGGAGTTGATGGAACAAGTCCCCAACTAACTCTAACTATTGAAATTAATTAATTAATAAAATAATAAATTAATGGTCATGTTCTCGAAGGATGAAGACTCACTACTAACTCTGACTGTAGAGACTGGAATGCTATTGATGCTTTAGAGCTCCTGCTTCTAAACCTATGGTATAAAATACCATAGCATAAATGTGTCAGTATGTTTGAATGTACTGGTATGCATATGAGGTAGGCTGAATGCAAAGGGTTTACATACATGAACCTGACTGAATAACATAAACGTGAGAATATATGCATGAATACATAATAACTATAACTGAGTTTGTGATAACATGATTACTGAATCTGAGTACTGATAACATGAGTTACTGATAAATGTGTAACTGAAATAACTAATACTGAGCGACTGTATCTGACAGTCTAGTTTTTTATGGAACTAGCTGAGTTTTATACTGTTCTGAGTTGACTATATCTGACAGTCCTGAATCCTGTAGAACTATCTGAGTTCTATTACTGAGATTGAATGATTGTATTTGACTGTTCTAATTCTGTACTAAAATTATGGGAAGTAGTCATCTAACCAAAATGCCCTTAATATGCCATTATGGATGAGTTAGGGTCCAATCTGTAACCCCAATTAAAAGGGTGTCAATACCGCCCTACTGGTAAGGACAATCTATGAGTAACCCTTATATAATAGGTGACTCTAGTGAGAATGGTGGAAACCCTTATATAACAGGTTAAGCCACCTTATTTGCCCTCATATAACAGGGTATGATGTCTTAACCTACGCTGGCTATGTAGTTCTAGAACGTAAGGATTGCTTCTAAGAATCACACCCTTATATAATGGGTGGGTTCCCATTCTTGGGTTCGCTCAGTGCTAATCTCTACTCCCATCTGGATAGACACTGAACATGATTAACTAAACTGAACTAGACTGAGTTAACTGAGTTTTATTAATTGACAGAATACTACTAAGATTACTGAGTTTTCCTGAGTTATGAGACTGACTAAATTCTAGTGAACATGGCTTGACTGAGAGTATCTTGAAAACATGACACTGATTCTAGGCATACAACTAAATTTTTGGGTACAAGTACCCCCCAAGGACTCAATAGAAGGAAACTGACAAGGCATAGAATTCTTGAATATATGACCAATATCAATAATCCATAATACAATAAGTTAGAGATTCCATAAAGTACAAGTTCTAAAGCACCACAATGGTTACACAAATATCCATACTTCATTGACTAAGATATTTCATCAAACACTGGACATGCATAAACTTGTATATAAATGGGGATTTCATATTATCATACTAGTATGGCACTTTTCCTCCATATAGGTATTTAATCGAACACATGGGGGCATACTTTGGTTATACAATCATCAACACATCTAATAATCATGAATATATCAATCAACGTGTAAATTTAAGGGTTTATCATGATTATTATGCAAATCCCACATCCTAGGGTCAATCATTGGAATATGTAATTTAAAACATAAATCAAAACCCCACAACATCATGAACATAAATTTCAATTCAATTTAAATCATGAACATTCATAAATACACAAATCTTGGATTTTGAAAAGAGACTCTTGAGCTTATGGGAGAAAGGGACCCATGAATCAACACATGACATACCTGGGTTGTAAGTTTCTTGAAGATTGATGGAGAAAAACTTGGATTCTTGACTTGGAATTAAACATCTACGGTTTCTTATTCTTGGGGATTATCTTTGAGAGAAAACCCTAATGGTATTGTTGATGGGTAATAAACTTATGAGCCTTGATCTGATATTATTAGGGGTTAAAACGGGTGGTAAAAGATCAAAAAAACCTTTTAAAAATGACTTAAAATAGCTGAACGAACTATGCAACGGTGGGTGTAATGATCCGTCACTGGGTCGACGGTCCATCGGTCCTGACCATCGCACCTGGGCAGAATAAGAGTTCATTGCCTCTGCTGTGATGCTTGAGCAACGATCCATCACTAGCTCGACGGTCCGTCGACCTAAGCCATTGCTTTTAGGCAGAAGGTAGTCTCACTGCCTCCACTGCGATGGCTTGGGCAACGGTCCATTGCTAGCTCGATGGTCGGTCAGCTCTTACTATCACACCTGGGCGATTTTGACTACCTTCTATTTGTTGGGTATAACTCTCTTTTGATGTCGGATTTGAACAAAATTGGTATCGTTGGAAAGCTAATTTAATTTCTCACATGATAAAAAGTAAAAATATTAAAAATTCAACATATATAAAAGTGGATTCATATTTCAAAGTAAGTTTCTAACATACTTGGGATGATTTCAAGCTAAGTAGAAGTATGGGGTATTACAGAGGAGAACCTTCCAAGCAATAAAGGAGGTAGATGCTGATGTGGTAACCCAACAGGTGAGTAGTAGAGTTGCTAAAAATTCAAGAAAGTCTGAGTACTTGAAAGAAAATTTGCTGTAGAAAAAGTTAATAAGATGTCGCCACTGTATTTCCCACAAAAGTACATAGAAGAGTAGGAGGATGCTTTGTTCAAAAAGTTCTTTGATACATTCAGAGAGATGCATATTAATTTACCTTTGCTAGATATTTTACAGAGTATGCCCAAGTACGCAAAGTACTTAAGGGATGTGGTGGCTAATAAGGTGAAATTGTAGGATGTGGGAGCTATAACACTTACTAAGAGTGTAGCACTATATGACATAGAAAATCCCCAAGAAATTGAGATATCAAGGAAGGTTTGCTATCTCTATTCAAATTGGGAGAAAAGTGGTCCATACACTGAGTGACTTAGGGGAAAGCATAAATTTGATGCCCCTATCACTGTTTAAAACATTGGGATTGGGAAAGCCAAGACCGACTACCGTGGTGTTGAAGCTAGAAGATAGGTCATCTACACATCCTGATGGAATAATTTAGCATGTCCTCATAAGGGTTGGTAAATTTATTATACCTACTGACTTTATTGTTCTTGATTTTGAGGCTGATGAACAGGTGCCAATCATCTTGGGGCGTCCATTCTTAGCAACTTGAGGGTCCTTGATTGATGTTAGAGAAGGCATATGCAAAATAAGGGTAGATGATAAAGAGATGGTATTTGATATTTTTAAAACACCCATTGTAAATTCCTAATATAAATATTTGTGTGTGATCAATGTTTTTGAATGGGAAAAATGTGGGGTGATTTATCCATGAAAGACCTCTTCGGAGTACCTGATTGAGCAGCCTAAGATGAAACCACTATTTCCCAATATGATAAAGGTTGGAGTTGAAAAAGATGTTTACCTTTAAAGTGCAAACTCAAGAGATCAGAAATAAATGAATAAATGGATCCCAAAAAGAAGTAAGAGGGTGAAGGAATATAGTTTAGTTGAGTTGGGTCATGCTGCAACACTAATCAGGCGTTTCTTGGGAGGCAACCCAAGTTAATTAGGTATGTTTTCTTTTAGTTTTTAGTTTTTATGTCACATAGTTTTTGTTTTTGGTTGAGTCACATGTTAATGGGAAGTCTGAGTACCATAAACTTGAGCTAAAAAGAATGGCAAAGACTAAGCGTGGGGTCCATGGACCTCTTTTATAAGAAAAGATATGACTAGCTAGGCCTAGAGGCCTTAGGGAGTATTTTTATCTCTTACTTTTAAGTTCACTTTAGGGACAAAGTAGATTTTTAAGTGTGGGGTGTGGAAATTCCCAAATTTTGGCTTAATTTAAGTTTTTTTTGTGGAAGATATTCTTGTTGGTGCTATTTTTGATTACATGGTGCAAGTGTTTTATTTGGTAAAAGTATGTTGATTGAGTGAATTACTATTGTTGAGACTCCTAGGTTCATTTTGTGACTCTTGTACTTGTTGGCTTAATTTTGAATTGATGCTATGGTTTGGTGAGGAGTATATGATGATCCTATTGAATTGAGCTTGTGCCATGTGCGTGTGAGGTTTTTGTATATTCCTTGTTGCATGTGATGTCTAGAGCTTGCTCGGTGTGTGTGTGAAGCGAAATAAAAAATGTGAGTTTAAGAGATGATTTAGGCATTTTTTGATAACCTTGGTTTATACCTTCTATTTTTCCTACTATTGTGCATTCCTAGTTAACCCCCATTAATCCATTAGCTTTTTCTTTGGTAGCCTCATATGTATCCTAATCCCTTCTTTGATAGACATAATTTGATCCAAAAATCTCCTAAGTGCTTTAATGTAAAATTAATTAAGGAGTTTGAGAAATAAGAGGTAAAAGGTGAAATTAATGCCCCAAGGTAATATTTATTGGTGTTTATAATTGATGTGTGGTTGATATATGTGATATAAATTATGCTATAAATATTTCCATGGTTGTGAAAAAGAGAAAAATTAATTCTTATGATAGTAAACTATGCTTCCACCAAGTGTTTGTGAAAATGCTTAAAAGAGATGGGGCAAAAACAAAAGTTATGGGTAGATGAAAAAGTGTAATTTAGTTGTTGGAGATTGGTTCTAAGTGTATAATGTAGTGTAGTAAAGTGCTTAGAGAGGTTAGTCACTATTTTTGGCCAAAGTAGTTCCCACCCATCCCTTAGCCTACATTACAGCCTGAAAAAGTCCTAATTGATTCTAAGATTTACATTCTGATATTAGTAGAGCATTACACTAAGGGTAAGCCTATGGTTCATTATATGTAGTTTGTGAATTCTTTGAGAGAGTGAGCGTAATTCGATTCTATATTATGAATTGCTTAATTATGAGTGATTATGGGTAACTCTCTTGTTGTGAGGGGCACATATTTGATGAATGCAGGTGATTTGTATGATGTCCTTTATTGAGAAATATGCATGAGTTTTCCACTAAGTGAGTCAATTCTTTAGGCTAGGATGTTTTGGAGTAGTGTTCATGAGCTTTCAATTGTGCAAATAACATGCTTAGTATAGTAACATGCATTCTATGTAGTAATTGTAGTGCTAGCTTGAGTAACTTGCATTTAGTAGAAGTGTAGAGTCTCCTTAGTTGACAATTATTATATTTAAGAGTTTTCGAGGAAAAATAAGGCTTTAAGTGTGGGGTGGTGATGCTGGGTGTATTTATGCATTCTAGCGTCACTATTCGAGTGTTTTCGCCTTGTTTTGAGGATGATTCTATGATATATGGATTTACAATAAAATAAATGTGTATCAAAGTGTTAAATCATGTGTTTATAAGGTTCAAAGTGAATTCCAAGTAAGTTGGTACTTCAAAGAGTCAATTAGAGTTCAATAGAGAAAACTATTCTTTCTAGCTTGAGCTAGTTGCTTGTATAGTCTATCTTGTTTGATTCTATTGTGTTACAAATGGTTTTAAATGTGTTATTATATGTGGAACAAGTTTTTAGGAGTGTAAAATGTTCAAGTAAGTCAAGGGAAGAGTTGAAACTTGAAGTGAAAGATCATAGAAATCAACCTAGTCTAAGCTCTTATTTTTGATTAATCGTGATGGATATTGGTGTTTTCTTGTTGGATACTTTGTTAGATTAATATGATGATATATGAATGATATATAGGCTGCGAAATCATTGGAATGATAACACAAGACAAGGGATGAAAGGAGGAAGGACTAACACTTAACCAAAATTCGGGAAGCAAATTCCAGTGAAAGCATGTGATAAGCGTGCGTCGCATGCTCTATTCCTATGGAATAAAGGGTTTTTTGCATGATCCATTCAATATTAATAGGGTTTACGATGCATGTTCAATCTAATTTGACTCCAACAAGGACTTGGATTACCCTTATGTTATAAATACATGTTGTATCACATTTTTACATATCTTTGGACATATTTTGGAGATCAAGGGGCTGCTACAACTTCATAATTAGGTTTTTATTAATTTGATTTAGTTCATACATGTTTTTAGTTGTTAATTACAATATTGTAATTATGATTATGACTATGCGTGGACAAATGCTCTCTTTCCAGGGTTGAAGCAAAGAATATGAGTATTATTGTTTTGAACTAAGTTCGTTTGATTTGCTTATCATTATTGGTTGTTTGTTTATTCTTGTAATAACTATTTTAAGGATTCAAAAACCTTAGAATACATATATTGTCAACTTTGTGAACTCGGGAGAGGGAATAGGAATATAGAACATGGGAATAAACAAAGTTTGGTTTGTATTCTTTTATAAAATAAGGAATTCAGATTAGTATCTAGGACATGGATGTACTTAGATGCCTTACTTGATTCATATGTAGGATGATATTTGTAAAGAACTTAAGTGAACTATTACATCCTCGCTCAATGATGTAGTTGTAAGGTTCAACTTAGGTAAAGGATTAGAGGTTGGGAAATCATAATCATGGAATTAACCCTACGAATCAACAACCAAGATAAGCAAGTTAACGAACGAAGTTCAATACATAATATGATTGTTCAAAGTGCTTCAACCCTGTGTTTTCTCTTATGATTGTCTCAAGACCTTTAGTTTACGCATTGTTTAATTTTACTTGTTTACAATATTTAAACTCTTTTTGGTTACTCTCGCACTAAATTAATCTAAACTGTGAACTAGAACTAAATCATTGTTGAATCAAGTCTCTGTGGGTTCGATACTTGGCTTTTTGACGTCCACTTTACTACTTGATAAGAACATGTATACTTGCATGTGAGCTTGCGCACTGTCAGACCAAAAATAGGGCCTTGTCATAATGGGCATCCCAAGTCCAACTAGGATTGGGGACCACCTCCATTACCCAACCCAACCTTCTAATATGCATACCCTGAGTTGGATGAATTCCGAACTTATAACAAGATAGAGTGTAATATAATTCAGACTCTGGGATAGGTCTATAACTGTAACCAACCCAAGCAAGTCCAACCATCCAATACCAACCAACTACCATAACCAAACTAATATAAGAACCAAGTTCCTGTCCATAACATAAATGGTGGAACAATCATAAATTCAGTCAAATGGTATCATCCCTAATACCAATGCCAATATTAAGGCTAACACCACTATTGACACTGCGCATTCTAACCCATAGTAGTTCCACAAAGCCTTTAACCAAATGAAAAACAACATCCGGTTGAGACATACCCCCAACCATAGCCAAAACCAATATCCATAAAATAACCAAAGTATGTAAAGATGTTTGTGATATGAAATGGAGGCTTCCGGTGTATGAAAGCTTACCACTTTAATCCAATAGTTGATCCCGAATACAATCACTAAGCAAGAGGAGTAGAATGGCCGGTTCCTGCATTACGTGGGGATGCAACCTCCCAAAGATGGATTAGCAAGTAAACGCTAAAAAGTACTCATGATAAGGATAAAATAATGCCAATCTTTAAAACCAAGTAAAACCAGCATATGCATTCACAACTATACATACATATATATAATCAAGATGGGAAGAGGGAATCGGGTTTAGCATGCATTTAAAACCATTAACCTGGGTATGTATAGCTTAACCGTCCTAATCCACCTATGGGCTATATGGATCCAGTGTCACCCCATGGATATGCCCTGATACATGTAGCCACACGAATCGAAGATACCATAGAAGTTGAGGATTCCCATGTACCCTTCGCTCTTCATGATACATATATATAATTGTAACTTAGGGGATTCCCATATACCCCATATGGTCATCATGACCAAATCCTCATGCCGACAAACATGATTTTCCAGTGTCTGTCCATTGGACTCACACATACACGATTAGCTATCATACCTCTCCATTATTGCCCAATTAAAACCATTACCACATAACCAAGATCACTATTCCATTTATTATTAACCTAGGCTATCTTTAGTGGTATCGTCATAATGATTATAGCTTGCAAGCAATGTCCTTCATCAACCTTTTAAGAAGAAAATAGATTCCCATGTACCCATAGATTCCATTATTATTAAGTAAACTTGGGGGGTTCCCATGTTCCCCGCAAGTACATCATTATTAGGCTAACTTTGGGGACCCTCTTGTACCTTATAAGGATGTTTAATTAACCTTAACCATGACCACAAGACCTTACCATTTAACGATTCCAAATCATTTAAACATTTATGCCATTTAGGGTTCTATTACCACATTCTACCATGCAATATTTCCATTAAAAGTCCAACAATATAGTAAAATTATTCTCATAGGCATTTTATCAAACATATTGGGGCATTATGTTACCAAAACAAAAATCAATTACCAATAGATTATTCCCATGCAACCTATTGTCCAAACAACCATTAAAGTATGTAAATCTATAATTAAAACATGGGGAAACCATAACCAAATATTTATAACAAAAACCCCCTAATACATGATTGAAAACCCAAAACCATACAACAATTATGGCATGAAAACAATTCATACAAATGCCTTCATTTGGATCTAACAATGAGGGAGAAGTATCTTTCCTTAGATTATGAAGATGATGTAGAGAAATCATCCATACAAGCCCCGAATTAATCCTCTAGATGAAACCCTAGCCTTCCTTTACCAAGGAGTCTTAGAGAGAATTGGAGAGAGTTTCTAAGTATTTAAGATTAGAATATTAGGGTAAATGATATCCCAAAAGAGTTATAAGTCATAGGGCCTTAAGAGGTTAAGTGGGGAAATGTCCAGATTATCCCCCACTTAAACTGTATAAAAAATCCCGTAGGATGGTATGACCGCCCCAATCAGTGGTATCCCACCATATGAGTGTTACCTACCACTCGTACCCTAGGCTTCCCCTTGGACCTCAATACTATCCAACATACAGCTATCCAAGCTAAGTCGTATCCAATCATACGACCTATACCCTTGACCCGTAACCATAATAGATTGGAAATCAAAGAGGATTTGGACATTATCCATCTTACGAGTGAATGGTATGACTCGTACCCTATCTTACAAGTCATGGTGAGCCACTCATACTCAGATCTAAGTTATGTTACAAAGTTTCTAATTACGTGATAGAAAAACCAAACTATACAAACCGTCACCCACTATATGACTCATACCCATTCATGTCGTTTCCACACCAGAAACCAATCCAACCCATCAATCCACACTGGTTAGCTTATGAAAAATATCATACCAACCATACTCCATCATACGACTAGTACCCTCTGGTCGTATGATGTCCAGAAACTAAAAATCTCAGAAATTTTCTAAGGTTCCAAAACCCAGGGTATTTCAGTCTTCCCCACTAAGACCATTCATCCCTAAATGATGCACAAGGTAGTACAAGAATGAGTTACCCTTAACATATCTATTCCAGCCTTTAACTAAGCTAAAAAATAAAGATGCAAGGAAATTAACCTTTCTTTAACGAAGTCAAAAAACAAAGATATGATCAAGAACACATACCTTCCGTACAAATATCCAGAGCCAAAACAAATATGGATAGTTCGACTTCATATCCTCTTTCACTTCCTAAGTAGCCTCTTCCACATTTTGGTTCCGCTATAGAACCGTAAGCAAAACTACATCCTTGGTCCGCAACTGATGAACCTGTCGATACAAGATCTTAATTAGGATCTCTTCATAACATAAAGAATATGAGATACCCAATCCTTCCAAACGAACAACCGATGAAGGGTCACCTACACACTTTCTCAACATAGAGACATGAAATACCAGATAGATGGAGCTCAAAATAGAAGGAAACTCTAATTCATAAGCAACATTACCAACCCTTCTCAAAACCACATAAGGACCAGCATACCGGGGATTGAGATTCCCCTTATTACTAAACCATATCATTCCCTCATGGGAGATACCTTTAAGAACACTCTATCCTTAACCTCAAACTCTAAATCTCTATGCCTTACATTCACATCAAACTTTTTGTGACTTTAGGCAGCCTTAAACCTATCCTAAATCATCTTCACCTTTTCCTCAGCCTGATAAACCAAGTTTGGATAGAACATATCCACCCACTAAGCTTAAACTAGCCAATAAGAGATCTACACCTCCTACCATACAATGCCTCAAAAGGGGCTATTCCAATGCTATAATGATAGCTATTATTATAAGCAAACCCTACAAGAGGTAGATGCTCAACCCAACTACCATGATAATCAATCACACATGCATGAAGCATATCTTCTAATGTCTGAATAGTCCTTTCTGCTTGCCCATCCATCTGGGAGTGAAAACTAGTACTCAGACTAACCTTAGTCCCTAACCCCTTCTGAAATGAATGCCATAAATGAGATAAAAATACATACCATGATAAAAAATAATCGATACAGGTACCCCACGAAGCTTCAAAATCTCATGAAGATATAACCTCGTATAATCCTCCACTAGAAAGTTCATCCTCACTGGAAGAAGTTAGCCGATTTTGTCAATCTATCCACAATGACCTAAATCAAATTGATTCTGAGACCGGGGAAGACCGATAATGAAATCCATATTGATCACCTTCCATTTCTATTCCAGCAATTTAATTTCTTGATACAACCCTATGGGCTTCACGTGCTCAACTTTCAGTTGTTGAAACACTAAACACTTGGCCACAAAATCAGCCACATCCTTCTTATACCATTTCACCAATACATCTCCTTAAGATCATGATACATTTTTGTCGAACCGGGATGAAAAACAAAACATAATTCATATGCTCAGCTAATACCCTTTCTCACAAACTATCGACGTCAGGAATACATAACCTTCCTTGGTACCGTAAGGTACCATCTCCACTGATCTCAAATATAATTAACTTTTGTGTACCTACGTCACTCTTGATTTTCATCAAGATAGGATCTAGAATTTGCTTCTTCTTGATCTCTGCACTAAGAGATGACTGCACCACTTTTTGTACCATCATACTACCATCCCTAGAGTCTTGGGGAAAACTTTAAGATTAGCCAAACGGTGAATATCCTTCACCAACCCCCACCTTTCCTTATCTATATGAGCTAAAATCCCCACAGACAATCTGCTAAGAGCATCAGCAACAATATTAGCCTTACCTGGATGGTAGTGAAGACTCATGTCATAGTCCTTGAGAAGTTGAAGCCATCTCCTCTACATAAGATTTAACCCCTTTTGCGTAAGCACATACTGAAGGCTCTTATGATCAGAAAAGATGTCCAGGTGAACTCCTTACAAATAGGGCTGCTAGATTTTTAATGCAAACACCACGACTAACAATTTCAAGTCATGAGTAGGATAATTCCTCTCATGCACCTTTAACTGCCTAGAGGCATAGGCAATCACCTTACCATGCTACATCAAAACACAACTAAGTCCCATCTGGGATGTATCACAGTAAACCACAAACCCCACATTGCCCTCAGTCAAAGTAAAAACTGGAGCAAAAGTTAGCTTATTTTTAAGCTTCTCAAAACTTCCCTCACTCTTATCAAATCATAGAAATTTCACTTTCTTCTAAGTCAACCTAGACAAAAGGGTAGCTATAAAAGAAAATATCTTCACTAACCTCCTATAATACCTAGCCAAACCCAAGAAGCTCCGAATATCAGTTGGAGTCATGGGTCTAGGCCACTTCTTAACCACCACAACCTTTTGTAGATCTACCATGATCCCCTCACTAGAAATAATATAACCCAAAAAAGTGACAACATTAAACCAGAACTCATATTTAGAGAATTTGGCATACAACTGCTGCTCTCTCAAAGGCTATAACACCACACAGAGGTGATTAACATGATCCACCTCACTCTTAGAATATATTGGGATATCATCAATAAATTCAGTGACAAATGATCCAGAAACTGACATAATACCTTATTCATCAAATCTATGAATGTCGCTTGGGCATTGGTCAAAACGAATGACATAACCAAGAACTCAAAGTGCCTATATAGAGTACAAATAGTTGTCTTAGGGATATCCACCTCCCTAATATTAAGCTGATGATACCTAGATTGAATATCTATCTTAGAAAAGAATTTGACACCCTGTAACTAATCAAACAAGTCATCTATCCTTAGAAAAGAATACTTGTTCTTAACCATCACATTATTCAACTGCTAATAATCAATGCACATCTAAAGGGAACATCATTCTTACACACGAATAACATCATTGCACCCAACGGAGATGTACTAGGACAGATGAAACCCTTATTCAAAAGATCCTTAAATTGCTTCTTGAGTTCTCTCAACTCAGCTGAAGATATCTTATAAGGAGGAATAGATATTGGACGAGTATCCAAAACCAAATAATCCCAATCTCAATCTCCCTATCTGGAGGAACACCAAGAAGATCATCTGGAAAGGCCTCAGGAAACTCGTTCACCACCAGAACCAAATGCAAAGACAGAACTTCTGAGTTAAAATATTTAACCTGGACTAAATAATAGAGACACCTTTTAGAGATTAACCTTTGAGTTCTAAGATATGAAATAAACTAACCATTAGAAGCTAGGGACAAACCCTCCCACTCAATAACTGGTTCACAAGGGAACTTAAAAACAACCCCATGGGTCCAACAATCTAAGAATACGTAGCATGAATGTAACTAATCCATCCTAGAATAACATCAAAATCTACCATATCTAATTTGAACAAATCCACCAAAGTCTCCTTACTACCAATAGATACCATACATCCTCTACACACTCTTTTAGAAATCATAAAGTCACCTATTAGGGTTGAAGCAGAAAAAGGATCCAAAATAACCTTGGGTTCTAAACTAAAATACAAAGACATAAATATGGTCACATAAGAGAGAGTGGACCCCAGATCAAGAAAACAAAACATGTCATAAGAAAAGAGTTATAATATATCAGTCACGACATTGGGCGATGCCTTAAATTTCTCTCGAGTAGCAAGAGAATACAACCTATTCTAGCCTGTGCCAGTACCAAAAGAAGAAATAGATGCACAAAAATCACCCTTTGGTGCAGGAGCAAAAGAAGAGGAGATCAAGAATCTATTTGCTCCTATAGCTATCTTACCAACCAAACAGTTTCTAAGCATGTGTCCTAGCTGACCATACTTGAAGCATCTGTCCCTTCCCTTATCATAGATCCGTGGCGTAACTGACCATAAAACCTATGGAAAGGACATGATGAAGCCGGTTGTGGCCCACTTCCCTGAGATTAGGTAACCTGTGCCTTAAAGTTGTCACCAACCCTCTGATATCTATTGCCTGAGTTCTTCTGTTAAGAAGCACTAGCTCTGGAGAAAGAACCAGAAATCCCCCACTTCTTCTTTGGCTACATACCATTATCTCTACCAATTTGCTGTTGACCACCACCTTGATCACAGATCCTGAACCTCTTACCCTATCGTTCACCTATCTCAGCCTACTTCTTCTTTTCCTCCTTCATGTGTTGCATATGAACAACCAACATAGATATATCTATGTCCTTGATCAGAAATGGAGTTTTTCTTTTAAATATCAAATCCTAAGACAGTCCTAAAGCAAACTTTCTCATCCTGGCCCATATATTAGAAACCAATTCTAGAGCATAACTAGACAACTAATGAAATTTCAAGACATACTCTTTGACCGACATCTTTCTCTATTTAAGATAAACAAACTCCTCCGCTTTTGCTTCCCTCAACTTCTAGGGAAAGAAGCAGTCCATAAATGCATTTAAGAAATTCTCCTATAAGGATAATTCCTCCATTTCACCCCTTGCCTAATCCTATTCCTTGTACCATGGTACGCCACATCTGTGAGATGATAAGCCACAAACTCACCCCTTCCACATTCATGGCATATATAATCCTGAAAATCTTTTCCACCTCATCCAGAAAACCCTGATAATACTCCTCTACCTTAACACTAGTAAAGGTTGAAGGACTCATTTTATGAACTGGCCAACACTTATAGCCTCAGACAATGCATAACTAGATGTATAATGCTTATCTTGAGAAGATACCAGCTAAGCAACCATATGGATTGATTGAAGAAACTCACATTAATCATATTAGCCTGAGGGGGACTAGAAGGAACTAGTGGAACTCAAAAAATATCAGGGGTTGGACCCTTAGATTGAGTATGGAATCCTTGAGTAGACCATGTCCCATCAACATCGTCCCCAATTGGGACAGAGGAGATTTCGTGAACTTCTGATCATCGAGGTATGATCTAAAAAATAAACAAATAAGGTTAGAGATGATACCATGGCTCAAACCCAGAGCTTGAAAATAGAATACACAGAAGAGACACATTTCCTAAATACCATGTAGCCTTTCCCTTAGGAGTGTGGCGTGCTACACTCCCTTAAAAAAGAGTCTACTCGATAAGACTTTGTGGACTCCAATTGACCATGAATCTAAAGCTTTGATAAAACCTTGACATGACCCAAACTAGGGCCTTGTCATAATGGGCATCCAAGTCTAACTAGGACTGGGGACCACCCCTATTACCCAACCCAACCTCTAAATATGTATACCGTAAGTCGTATAAATTTCGAACGTATAACAAAATAGCATTAATTATAATTCTAGACACTAGGATAGGTCAATAATCATGACCAACCCAAGCAAGTCCGACCGTCCAATACTAACCAACAACCATAACTAAAATAATATTAGAACTAAGTTCATGTCTATAACATAACATAAAGGATGGAACAATTATAAATTCTATCAAATGGTATCATCCCCAATACTAATGCAATTACTAAGGATGACATTACTACTGACTCCACCTATTCCAACCTATAGTAGTTCCACAAATCCTCTAACCAAATAAAAAACAATATCCCGTTGGGACATGCTCGCAATCATAGCCAAAACCAATATCCATAAAATAACTAAAGTATATAAAGATGTTAGTGATATAAAATGGAGCCTTCTGTAGTATAGAAGCTCACTACTTCAATCCAATAGTTGATCCTAAATCTGATCACTAAGATGGAGGATTAGAATGACCAGTTTCTACATCGTGTGGGGATACAGTCACCCGAAGATGGGTTAGCCGATGAATGCTAGCAAGTAATTAAGATAAGGATAAAACAATGTCAACCTTTAAAACCAAGTAAACTAACCATATGTATTCACAACCATCCATCCATACATATATATAACTATACTAAGAAGAGGGAACCAGATTTAGCATGCATTTAAAATCATTAACCTAGGTATGTGTAGCTTAACTTTCGTAATCCACCCATGGGCTGTAGGGGTCCAGTGTCACCCCCTGGATAGGCCCCAATACATGTAGCCACACTAACCAAAGATTCCATAGGAGTTGGGGATTCCCATGTACGACTTATGGTCATCATAACTAAATTCTCATGCCAAGAAACATGAGTTTCTAGTGTCCATCCATTTGGACTCACACCTTCAAGATTAGCTATCACACCCTGTCATTATTGCCTAATTAAAACCATTACCATATAGCCAATGCCACTATTCCATTTATTATTGTCACGCCCCAAAATCCCATCGGGCCGGACTGGCACCCTAAGTCGAGAAGGCCCGGGAGAACCCGTTCAAATACCTGTACTTTCACTTGTATGTCACCAAAAAAATTGGACAGCACTTCATTGCATATAGAAAGGTCTAATTACCTGTATCAGCACAACACGCACAAATATATATATATAATACTTGGCCGTCGGGGCCACCACATATACAAATATAACGTTACTATATAAACTTCCATGACTTTACCCTTCCTTATGTCTACAAAGCCTCTAGGATATACATGACATAACTAGGGTCGGGATAAACCCCCGCCCACACATGACTCATGTACAATAACAAAACATAAGGAACCGACTCAGAAAGCTCCGAAGCAAACTGGAGCTCACCAACAATAGCTGTATGACCTGGCTCCTACTTGTGCGGTGTATGAGCTGAGGTACCTGTGCCTGCAGCATGAAATGCAGGTCCCCCGTGAGGGACGTCAGTACGAAATATGTACTGAGTATGTAAAACTGTAAATAATCACATATGATATAGGAGCTCAATAGAAACCAGAAACAAGTGAATAAGTCGTAATAGGAGTGGACCACACTTACTAGAACTTGTGACAACCTGTACATTGTATTTATTCAATCACTTTACCTTCTTTCTTATCGTCTTTGTAATCATTACTGTACTGTACTGTGACCATTAGGATGCCTCCAGTACATATCAACTGGGATCGACCCATGCTAGGCTTATGCCCCTGGGATACCACCCATAAACACATGAAATAGGGATCGACCCATGCTAGGCTTATGCCCCTGGGATACCACCCGATAAGAGAGAACTCCCATCACTTAGTTCAATTAATCTTTGAGATTGTTATTTCGGTCGCCACCACATTTTTGATACTTTGAAACAATGATACATCAATAGGAACCAAGTAATAGACCTTCTATACAATAACGATGTAATAAAGACTCATTGGTACATCAACAATGTGTTTCAGAATCATCAATATCACAACAATGAAATAAGAGCCTTTTGGTATATCAATGAAACATTTTGACACTTTATAGAATGGAAACAACTTCGTTGGTAACGTAGAACAATACATGTTTTAGGACAACCTCGGAATCTTACTTGATGGAACATTGGTGTTTTCATGCCAAAGAACATTGTTAGAGTATGCTTTACATACCTCGTTGTAGATTCAGATACCAATTCAACACAACTTCCCGCCTTTACAAATCACTTATCTACAATGAAATGTTTGGCATCTAGTATTAGCAACCCAACACCACAATTCTCTTCCATAATTCCATACTACCAATATTTGCAAAACATTCCAAAAACCAACTTGAACAATAGGTTTATGTGTGTATATATATATAATCATCATTTCAATACCACATCATCAATACTACATCATCACCCCAAATTCCTTCACAATTTAACATAATCCAACCATGCACAAGAATAATCCAACATCATTTCCAATCATCTTTCAACAACAATCAAATAACATACTTCTTATGCTCACATGCATATATATATATACATATCCATATAAATAACACCAACATAATTTACATCCTTACCAAAAAAATGGCCCTTTTGATTTCGAAGTCCTGTTGGCACAAATAAGGGGTGCTTCTCGAAGCCCTTGAGACGGTGAACACAACTACGGAATCAATTTCGATTTTCTACGGTTGAATCACAAGATAATTGGAGTTGAAATTTGGCTAGGGTTTCTTAGTTTCAATAACTTGATGATAATTGATGGATATGAGACTAATTATATGTATATAATGACCAATTTTCGTCCATGAGGTGATGGAAAATGACCATATTGCCCTTAAAAATTTAAGTAAATCCGAATCTGTCCATGGTGGACTGTTTTGATAGGCTAAAGTAAATCGGCCATAACTCTTTGCTCCGATATCGGATTTGGGTGAAATTGGTATCGTTAGAAAGATAATTCAAAGGTCTTTCATTTCATATAAAGTAGGACACCCAGTTCGTCCTGTATAAGTAGTTATGATCGTTTGAAGTTGACCCTAAAAATCTATTTTGAGAGGCTGAAGTAAAACGAGTATAACTCCTTACTTAGATGTTGGATTTGGATGAAACAAATTGCATTGGAAAGAAGACTAAAAGATCTTTCTTTTGATATGTGGTAGCTCTCCCAGTTCATTATATTGAGGGAGTTATGATCGTTCAAAGTTGACCCAAAAAAACTGGCAGGCCTCAGTAGTTTTCCTGCACATTTACTGTTCACATCCCGGCCACCGTTTTAAAGTTTCGAACGTGCTCGCTTATATCCGAAACTTATCCGTTTTTGGAAATCTTTATATCGTTGGAAAGCTTATTCAATAACCTTTGTATGGAACCATCGACGGGAAAATTCCGGTATAAATAAAGTCGATTCCTATACACATATAATCAAACTATACACTTGAAACCATCTCAAAATAATCAATACTCATACTTAAACTCATATATACCTAACTTAGGATCAATACATATACTCCAACACATATAACAATGACTAATGCACGTAATTAAGTACGGGGTGTTACAATTTTTAACCAAGGCTATCATTAGTAGTATCATCAATCCAACTATAGCTTGCAAGCAATATCCTTAGCCAACCTTTTAAGAAGAAAAGGGATTCCATGTACCCGTAGATTCCATTATTATTAAGTTTACTTGGGGAATTCCCATGTACCCCGCAAGTACATCATTATTTGTTTGACTTGAGGGATTCCATTATACCCTATAAGGAATATTTAATTAACAATAACCATGACTACCAAATCTTACCATTTAACTATTATGAATAATTTAGATTTCTATTACCATGTTTTACCATGCAATAGTTCCATTAAAAGTCTAATAATATAGTAAAAATTCTTATAGGCATTTTATCAAACATATTGGGGGCTTAGTGTTACCAAAACTAAAACCAATTATCAATTAACCACTCCCATGCAACCAATTATCCAAAATAACCATTAAAGTATGTAAATCCATAATTAAAACATGGGGAAAACATAACAAAGCATTTATAACCAAAACTCCCAACATATGATTGAAAACCTAAAACCATGCAATAATAATGCCATGAAAGCAATTCATAAAATATGTCCTTAGTTGGAACTAGCAATGAGGGATAAGTATCTTGCCTTAAATTATGAAGATGATGGAGAGAAATCTCTCGTACAAGCCCCAAATTTATCCTCTAGATGAAACCCTAGCCTTTCTTTACCCAAGAGCCTTAGAGAGAATTAGAGAGAGTTACTAAATATTTAAGATTAGAATATTTGGGTAAATGATATCCCAAAAGAGTTATAAGTCATGGGGCCTTAAGGGGTTAAGTAGGAAAATGTCTAGATTAGCCCCTTCTTAAACTGTATAAAAAATCTCGTAGGAGGGTACAACCGTCCTATGCCTCCCCTTCGACCCCAACACTGTCCAACATACGGCCATCTAAGACAAGTTGTATCCAATCATATGACCTGTAACCTTGACCCATAACCACTACAAAATAGAAATCAAAGAGGATTTGGACACTATCCACCATATGTATGAATGGTATGAATCGTACCCTATCTTACGACTTATGGTGAGCCACTCGTACTCAATTTAAGTTACCAAGTTTCAGGTTAAGTGATGGAAAAAACAAACCGTACAAACCATTACCCACTATATGAATCGTACCTTCCAAAGTCGTACCCATACCAAAAACCGATCCAACCCATCAACCAATACGGGTTAGCATGTGACCCAGACCATACCAACCATACACCATCATACTACTAGTACCCCCTTGTTGTATGATATCCAGAAACCAAAAATTTTAAAAATTTTCTAAGGTTCCAAAACCCAGGGTGTTCATTTGCATTCTTCTTATTTTTCATGAATCAAATTAATGGAGATTTTGGTATTTTTATTTATTATCTTTATGAGTTTCTAGTTCTTCATCTTAGGGTTATGTTTGATTAGGGTAAAATTGCATGTGGGTTATGATTGTTAGCTTTAAATCTTAGTTAATATTGTTGGGTTACACAAATATTTGATTATAAAATGAAATTTGTTGGTGAAAGCCTCAATTTCCCGAAATCCCACATCATTCTTGAAAAAGAGATGTGGGTAGTGTAGATCCTACATCATCCTTGAAAGAAGGATGTAAGTGATATGAGAATTTGTGAACAATAAGATAAATAATAGTTATTCCTTTTTTATTGTGTTATAAATGAGGATAAATTGTCAAATTGCTACATCTTAGGCATCATCCTATAAATAGGGATGCCCAATTAATGCTTTGTGATGATTAGTTAACCATACCAATGATGTATTTTAAAGAATCCATGGGTGATAGTTTGGTACTTTGTTGAAAAAATAGTATCAAAATCCCTAACGGAGCCTACCCACATATGGTTTAGCTAAGATTGAAAGTAGATTTTTATGCACCCACACACTAATTGCCTCTAGTAAAGCATAGCCCCAAGATCCATGCTTGAATGATTATACTCTAATTATTCTTAGCTTCAAGTTAGCATTTTACAAGCCTTAAAATTGGTATACTTTTAAAAAATGTTCAAATACCCCAAATATTTGTACCCTAGGTTTGAATTTAGCAAGTAACTTTCATTTCGAACTTGCTCAATCACAATTCACATTGTTTATTGTGGATTCGACCCCAACTCTTGTTGGGTTTATATTGACAATGATTACCTTATACTTAAATCGACGTGTAAGTTGAAAGTTATCAAAAACTAGTGCCATTTTCGAGGAACAATTTAATGTATTGAGTTAGTTTGAAATTTTAGCTTACTTGCTTGGATTCAAACTTGTAAATATTTTTTGTGTTTTTCTTTTGTTTTTTGTGTTAGGTAATTTTTGTTTTTATTTACTTGTCACTATGGCATATTATAATGAATATGTGTATGGTGGTTACAAATCTTATCTTGATAATCCATGTCCATATTGTGGTGGACCCTACTTTTGGCAAAATTATAAATATGCTCCTAAAAAACGTGCGTGCACTATCTCGATCCTATTGGGAGTATGCTTGTTCTTTATGTGGTGGTCAAGATGGACATTATATTAATTGTCCAAATACTCCCTCCCCTAGTTATGCTAACAAAATACTAGTTCAATTTATTAGATTGATAGGTATTATGATTACAAAAGGAAGAATAACATCCTGGATACAACGGTGTTGAAGCAATGCTTCTAACTTTCTTGGATTGGATAACTATAATGGAGGAGTAAGTGCATCACTTGCATCAATCTATGATGAAATTTTTGAAGGAGAGCAATAAAAAAGAAGATGTGGGTGAGGAAGTCAATCTTTCAAGTCCCATGGATATTCCCAATCTTCAAAACGAGATTGATAAGAAAAATATATCAAGCCATGTGGTTGATGGTTGTCTTGATGTGGAAGAATTCTTAGTGATTTTCCAATCAATCGAACCAAAAATAATGAAGGATGCCAAAATTGAGGAAACAATACTAGAGTCAAAAGAAAAAGCCAAGAAAATCCTTTATGAAGACTCTAGTTCATTTTCGAGTGAGAATTTCAGGAATGTGACTTCAAAATTAGGAAGACGACCTCATTCCAACCATTTTTCGACATTATGCTTGGTGGATGTGATGAAAGTCGAACTACCCAAGAAAATGATGAACTTGTGAGATAGGGTACAAAATCCTTATATTTTGGAGTTTGTCATTCCAAAAGGGTGAGATGACGTCCCTCACTTGAAGGCCAAAAAGTGCAAAATTCAATGTATGACAAGTGATTTTTTGATGTTCTCACCAATACCCAAGGAGACTACTTGGAAGTTTGATGTGAAGTTCGATAGGAGGTTCAAGACCTCAAAGTGCGAGATAGAATATGTATCGTTGTCCCTTTACCTTTACCCAAAGTACCTCAAATATGTGTTGATCAAAAGTTGGGTAAAATATTCAAATCTTATAAATGGATACATAAAAGATGGTCAAAAGATGTCATGCCGTGACTTTAACTAAGGCGTTTCTTGGCAGGCAACCCAAGGAATTTTTGTTGATGTTTTCTAATGTTTTGATTCAATTTTTAGCTTGTTTTTGGGTGTTTGCAGGTGATAGCATAAGTTGGAATGGGTACCTCAAGAATGAAACCCTAGATAAGTATATTGGACTTTTTTTTCATTATTTTCTCTCTTTAACAAGCTCACAAGGTAAGCTCCTTAGTTAAATTTTCTTTGAAGAATGAATAGTGATCACATTTAATAATTTTTTTGGGTTTAAATTTATTTTTTTGAGATGAATTTGGTTGATTATGGTTTTTGGGATAAAATTTTTTGAATGTGTACCTTGTTCAAATGCTCAATTGCAAAATTCTTGTTTCCATACTCTAATGCACACTATGTGTTCGACCAAACACCCACTTGAGATATACTTGCTTAATTAAGTGGTGGGTGATTTGATTGGGTTACTATAATTACAAATGGTGTGTTTGGTGATCAATTGGTGTATTAATTTTGTTCACATGTATTTTTATTCTATTTTTCAAGATCTTACCTTTCATACACACCACATGTTTGTTACAATATCGATAAGAGAGAAATGCCTTATATGCATGTAAAGGTTAGTGTGAACTTTCTTGGGGGTATTATGTTATCATTTTTGGAGAATATCTTTGAGACAAATTGGCCTTGAATAAGGGATAACTAGTGGTGTTTGGTTGAAATTGTTAAGGAATGTTGCGCCCTTGGTAAGAGAGACATGAATGTTTGCCTTGCCCTATGAGATTGGGTGACGCCATTCTTAAGGGTATAGGGTCATTTTTGTTTCTATTGCTGCCATGAGTGTTTTATGATCTAAATGGGAAATATGTGAAGTTGGTGAGAAAATAATACCATGAAGTGTAATGATAATGCGTCCTTGCAATCACCCAAGTTGTTCGTTAATTGTTTAGGAAAAGGCAAAAGTTTAAAAATACTTTCAAAATGTCATTGGCAAGAAATAAAATGATTTTGAGAAAATCCAAAACAATATAGTTTTCTTTTTTAAAATAATGAAAAATGTTTTGAGCTCTCTTTTGAGTGAGACCATTAAATTTAATTTTCGTCTCTCTCTTGGCAAGGATGAGTCATCAATTTGGAGTAACTTAAGCTCAAATTGCTCAAATTGGTTGGGAAATTAACTTTTTGATTTATGAGTATGATGCCATGTGTAGTGAGATATTTTGAATAATTCTTGTACATATGTGTATTCTAGAACTTGCCTCGAGTATGTTCAAAGCAGAATCCTAGACAATTTTGGTTCGAAGGATTACCCGAGGCCATTTTTAACCCGTCACATAGCTAAATTCCCGCCTTAACTCATTCCCTAGTTAAACCCTTTGATCCTTTTTGACCATTTTTCTTTCATTTTGTAATGATAACCTTACTAAAACACCTAAGCCCTTTAAAATCTTTCTTTTATAACTTAAACTCCTTTGATGGATTGAATAATTCAAAGTAATGAAATGTAGGCGAAATCCTAAGTTTGGTGATACATTGAATGATACAAAGTAATGAAATATAGGAGAAAGCCTAAGTTTGGAGGGTTTGTGTAGTTGGGAGAATAATGTAAGGGTGGTTCAAACTCCAAGTTTGAGGGGGATTAATGTGATGTGCTAAGATGAGCCAAGAAAAGTGTTTGTAAGGTGGTAAAATCACATGCTTAAGACACAAGAGAAATACTTAATGGTAAAGTTTTATAGCCTAGACCATAGAGTGTGAAGAGAAATGAGGCAAATAAGAGGGCTAAGAAACTCTTAAAAGAAGATAGTCTCTTGAAAAAGCCAAAGAAATGAAGAAATAAAATGGTAACTTTGAATTGTTTTGTAAATTCTAATAAAATAGGTAGGGAAATATGGGAAATAATTTGAAGGAGTTTAAGGTAGATAGTTTGAAAATTTTGCGGTATAAGGGGTTGAGAAAATGCTTTGAAGGAGGTATTTTATTCACTGTATCCGTATATATTCCTTCAAATACCTTAAACCTTCATCTTGACCCACAAGACTTTGGTGATTCCAAATTAGGTAAGTCTACATTAGTGGCGAAAAACACAAAAGGAAAGCCTATGGTTCTACTCATTGTACTTTAATTTCTTTGTGATAGTGAGTGTGAATTCTTTCATTATTTGAGGTCCTTTAGAAATTTCAATGTCATCTCTATGTGTGAAGCTAACTCTTGCTTGTGAGAGGCATCGATACTTTGGGGTAAAGGGTGAAGTCTTACTCTTGGTTTGGGTAAATTGGTGAAGTAAGTTTCATTGTGAAGATTGCAAATTTTTTTGAAGATTTTGCATTTCCCCTTAAGGTGCTTTGTTGATTTTGAAGATTCATTTGATACAAACTTGAATCCTTTCTTCATAATATGTTTTTATTAGAGAATTTTGGTTTACTTGTTGCCATGACATGTTTGGAAAGTCTATTTAGAGCTTTGTTAGCTTATTTTCTTAGTATAGCTTTTATTTGGGTGAGAAATTGAGTAAGAAAAAACCACATCCTATTGAATTGTCTTCATTTTCTTGTGGACAAGCAATAGTTTAAGCTTGGGGGTGTTGATAAGTCATCAATTTGACAACTTACTAGCACATTTTAAGCATAAATTATCATGCTTTTCCGTTGATTTATTGTTAATTTCTTACTTAATGCTCATTTGCATAGGTAAGATTTGAAATAAGAAGATGAACAAGGAAACTTGATAAAAATTAGTTAAGGAAAGGTGAAAAAGAAGAAATGTGAGCAAAAAGAACAAAACCTAAAAGACAGGCCCAAGAGTTGACCCTCAGTTAATGCGATCGCGGCCTGAGGGTCGTGATCGTGACCAGTCAATAAGTCAAATAGAGGGAGATAATGATATGACTACCATGATCACTGCAGTCGTGAACACGGTCAAAAGATGGCGATCATGGTATAGCAAAAAAGTTTCAAGGGCATTTTTGTAATATTTGGTAAATGTGGAATTAGGGCTCAAATAAAGGTTTTTAGCTTACTTTTCATCATCATACATATTATCCTTCATCTTCATCTTAGTTTCTAGGGTTTTATCACTTGGAGATTGGAGCAAAATTTGTACTAATCTTCAAATAAGAAGACATTAGAGTGACTCCTAAGAGAAGAATTGGCAAATCCCATTGAGGATTAATTAGAATTTAAAGTGTGGTTTACGTTCTCTTTGTTTTTCATGAATCAAATTGATGGAGATTTTGGTATATTTTTGTTTATTATCATTATCAGTTGCTAGTTCTTCCTCTTGGTTTTATGTTTGATTAGGGTGAAATTGTGTGTGGGTTGTGATTGTTGGCTTAAACTCTTTGTTAATGTTGTTGGGTTTCACAAATGTTTGCTTATAAAATGGAATTTGTTGGTGAAAGCCTCAATTTCCCTAAACCCCACATCATTATTGAAAGAGAGACGAGGATAGTTTAGATCCTACATCATCCTTAAAAGAGGGATGTAGATGATATGAGCATTTTTGAACAATAAGATAAATAATAGTTATTCCCTTTTTATTGTCTTAGAGATAAGGATAAATTCTGGAATTGGTATATCTTGGGCATCATCCTAGAAATAGGGATGCCCAATTAAGGCTTTATGATGATTGGTTGACCACACCCACGAGGTATTTAAAAGAATCCGTGGGTGGTAGTTTGACACTTTGTTGAAAGGCTAGTATCTAAATCCCTTACCGAGCCTACCCGCACATGCTTTAACTAAGATTTAAAGTTAATTTTCTTGTACCCACACACTAGTTGCCTCAAGTAAAGTATTTCCACAAGATCTGTGACTAATTGATTATAATATAATTATTCTTAGCCTCAAGTTAGTCTTTTTGACGCCTTAAAATTGGTATACTTTTCTAAAATGTTCAAACCCCGTAAATATTTGTACTCGAGGTTTAATTTAGCAAGTAAATTCCATTTTGAACTTGCGCAATCACCATTCACATTATTCCTCATGGATTCAACCTCGACTCTTGTTGGGTTTGTATTGACAATGATCTCGTTGCACTTAAATCGACGTGTAAGTTGAGCATTATTACATACAATCGTTGATCCTTAAGAGTCTACAACACTACTCGGAGGTGACTGGAATGATCCTCCTCGGACTTAGAATATACCAAGATATCATCAATAAACACGATAATGAAAAAGTCTAAAAATTGCCTAAGCACCTGGTTCATAAGATCCATAAATGCAACCAGGGCATTAGTCGACCCGAAGGACATGACCAAAAACTCATGGTGGCCATATCGAGTATGAAAAGCAGTCTTAGGGATATCCACCTCTCTAATATTAAACTGATGATAACCCGATCAAAGATCAATCTTAGAAAAGCATCTAGCACCCTGAAATTGGTCAAATATGTCATCAATCCTAGGAAGAGGGTACTTATTCTTCACAGTCACCTTATGTAATTGATGGTAGTCTATACACATCCGAAGATAACCATTTTTCTTAGGCATGAAAAGAATAGGAGAACCCTATGGAGACATACCCTGACAAATAAACCCTTATCAAGAAGGTTCTTTAATTGCTCCTTAAGTTCCTTTAACTCAGCTAGAGCTATTCTATAAGGAGGAATAGAAATAGTATGGGTATCCGGTAGAATATCAATCCCAAAGTCTATTTCCCAACCAAGAGGAATACCTGGAAGATCATCAGGAAACACCATAGGAAATTCGTTGACCCTCAGGACAGATTGCAAGGAAGAATTTCAGAACTAGAATCCTTAACGGGAATTAAAAGATATAGGCACACCCCTTAGAAATCAACTTTAGTGCTGTAAGATAAGAAATGAACCTTCCTTTACGAACTAAGGAACTTCTCTCCCATTATATTATCGGTTCATTAAAGAATTGGAAACTGACCTTTTGCTTCCTACAATCAAGAGACACATAGCACGAGTGAAGCTAATCTATCCCTAAGATCACATCAAAGTCTTCCATATCCAACTCAATTAGATCCACCAAGGCATCCCTACCATAGATAGACACCACATAACTCCTAACCACAGTTAGACACCACACAACTCCTATAGACCTTTCTAGGAAAAATAGAATCATCCATCAGGGGAGACACAGAGAAGGGCTTGGAAATGCTCTCAAGATTGAAATTGAAACAAACAACCATATAAGGGGTCACATAAGAAAGGGTGGACCCTAGATCAAGCATACAATACAAATCATCAGAGAAGAGTTGCAACAAACCAGTAACAAAATTAAGAGATGCATTAGATTCCTGATGGGTGTCAAGATCATAAAGATGATTTCGGTCAGTACCGGTACCAGAATTAGCACCTTTTAGTGTCAGATCTGAAGAAGCAGCAACAGGGACCTTATTAGCTCCAGAATTAACCTTAGTTGTATAGTATCACTGCATATGCCTTAAATGACCATAATTCTAGCAACTATTCCTCCCCCCATAACACTGACCACTGTGCAACCAATCACATACTCTGCAAGGAGGATAAGATGGGGATGACTAAGATCAACTAGACTGAGACTGGGCACCTTGTGCCCTAAACCCACTGTCAGTCTAAAAGTGAAGATCACCAGATGACTTAGGATATGGAGCACTAGTCGTAGAATATGAACATGAGTTTCCCCAAGTCTTGTTTTTCCCAACTGCCTACTATCTTTACCACCATACTGCTGACTTCTACCCTGCTCTGAGTATCTGAACTTCTTATTCTGCCTCTCTCTCATTTCTGGTTGCTTCTTCTTTCCATCTTTAACCTTCTGCATATACACCACAAGCCTAGATATATCCATATCATTATTGAACATTCAGCCTTGTAATCCAAACCAAGTCCCATAACAAGCTCGAAGCAAACTTCCTCATCTAGACCTTATGCTATGTACCAACTTTGGAGCGAAACAATTGATAAAATTTCAAAGCATACTCCTTCACACTCATTCTATCTTGATTCATATTAACAAACTCCTCAACCTTAGCCTTTCTCAATTCCCGAGGAAATATGTGAATGATAAAAACACCAAAAAACTCCCATCACCCATCGACTGCTCCCACTCCTCATACCACTAATATGCCATATCTTTTAGCTGGTATATAATAAATCCTTCACCCTCAGAATTAGTATCATACATAACCCAAAATATCTTTACCATATCATCAACAAAACCTCGAGGATTCTCCTCCACCTTAGATCCAGTAAAGGTTGGATGATTCATGCTCATGAATTGGCCAATGCTAGTGACCTCAGAAGATGGAGCAACAGAACAAACATGGTCAGGCTAATGAGACTGAGATGTCACCTACTAAGTTAATAGATGAGTAGATCAACAGAACTCAATATTAGAAATATCTCTTTAGGAAGGTGGGGCATAAACATCATAAGCTCAATAAGCCTGAGGAGGACTAGAAGGGACCAGTGGAAATCCACCAGGGCAATCTGGAGCAGGCACCCTAGACTGGGTCTACACCTCATAAGTAGAATGAGTTCCATCCATATTATCCCCAGATGGGATAGAGGAGTTTCAATAAACATCAGATCTTCGAGGAGGCATGATCTAAAATGCAAACAAATGAAATTAGAGGAAACATTTATAAATGCCTCATACACTCTTCCTTATAAGTGTGGTGCGATACATACTTGTAAAATAAACTTTACTTGACACAGCTTTGTGGACATCCAATGACCGTGAACCTAAGCTTTGATACCAAGCTTGTCATGACCTAAACTAGGGCCTAGTCATGATGGGTATCTCAAGTCTACCGAGGAATGGAGACCACGACTTTTGCCTAGCAAATCAAAATATAATACATATGGAACAAAGGAAGAAATCCAAATATACATGAGTAAGATAAACAAATGGATCAAAGAAAACTAAGATTTCCGAAAACAATCCCAATCCACACTAATACACAAAGCCTCTAATATCTAAAGAACAACCTAATTCGGGGCATGCCTCTGATGATAGCAAAAAAAGGAATCCAACAATAGTCTAGAAATAAATAAAACCATGAAGTAATAGGCCTTCAGGAATAAGGAGTCTCACCACTTCAAGATGACACATCTATGATCCAAAAATCACCTATCAGTGTGTAAGAAAGCAGAAGTGTTTTCAAACCTTGCATCACGTGGGGATACAATATCTAGGGATGGTTAGCGAGGTGAGCGCTAGAATATAACTCAAGGAAGAGATAAAATAATCCAATGATCAAATTTAGTCCAAATCTATATGCACAGAATCATATACATACATACATATATATATGTAACATGTTGGGATAAGGAACAAGGTGTAGCATAAATTTTAAAACATTAACCTGTACTATGTAGCTTAACCATTATAAAAACACCCAAAGGCTATATGGTTCTAGCTCCCCCTGCTTGTTGGGTCCAACGCCCTCCCTATTGGTTGGGCCTTAGTGTGTGTTAGCCGCACAAACCAGGAAAATTAGAGGAAAGGCCAGGGAATCCACATACCCAGCCATTCCAAAATATATATAGAGTGTGAACTATGCACATGGTCATAAATAATCCCATGCCAACAAACGTGGTTTCCAGTATCTATCCCCCTTGGACCTCCACCTTTCACGATTAGCTATACAACCCCTTTAAGCCCCTTTAGCTGATGTATCACCGAATACCAACTTTTCTTCACCAATCCTTCCTTCCTTAATTATTCCTTCTTACGATAAGGGTAGTGCATCACCAAACCCTTCATCGATCTACTAAATTAGTTTTGTAATGCATACCTAAGAAATTTATTGTGTGTTTTTATTAACTTATGCCTAGTGCATTGCTTATCTTACTTGTAGATATGATTAGAAACAAATGTCTAGCCAATAAATAAACTTGTTCTCCTCTTCCTACATCCAAGGTTTCAAAAGGGGGAAGGATTATGGACCAATCAAAATAGGAAAGCTTGGTTCACAAAAGAAAAAGGGTTGAAGAAACTAAAAGTATTGTTCCAATTGTTGAGGATCAAAGTTTGGAGCATAACTCTAGCTCAGAGAGGTACAATCTCAACTATTTAGAGGAGGGAAACACTACTCTTATTCATAAATCACTCAAAACTCCTCATGCTATAGAAAACCCTCACCCCAAGGAAGCCACAGGTTCCTTAATTTGTTAAAGGTGCCCGAGAAACATACAATCATTGAAGAGAAAAAATAGAGTAAGAAAGGATTAGAAGGAGAGAATTTGAGGGTCTTGGATATCATCCATTATTATGGTTTTGGATCATTCACCAAACCATTGAATCCATTAATGGAGAACTAGGTTAGAGAGTTATATGAGGCATACTAAAAAATTATTTCTAGCTAAGAAGAGAAGTGGTATTCCTCAAGAGATGAGAGATAAAATAGTGGTTAGTAGTATGAACTTTGTGTGATGGAAACTTAATAAGCTTGATTTATGGTGACAACATGGACAGGCATCACTATTTTTCCTCCCAGATTAAGAGAAATATTGATTATCTTCAAGGTTTGTTAGACTTTTTTATGAGTTATGGGATCCCTCCATGGCTTGATCCTAGTACTCTTATTGAAAAAGAATGTTATACATTTAGAAGCTTGGTATTGGTTAAGCTTTGTGTGTAGTAATCTCCTACCTTCTTAGAATGAGACAATTTTGGTGCACCCTCAAGAAGTGCTAGTCAGTAAAATAATAATGAGAAGTAGAGGCTTAATATATCCATGGTCATTGCTTCAGACATTGCTTTCTAGGCCCAACAAAATAAAACCTCCTTTGATTTCTTGTGTTTAATCACCAAGTTGTGTCATATTGCTAAGGTTCCCTTTAATAAGTAGAAATATTTTTAGTACTTTCATACCTCAACTATCAAATTACACAATTGGAGATTGTGCAAGAAGTAAAGAAGAATAAAACCTGGGTGGATGATTCCCCAACAATTGATATTGATTCACTTGATAGTGAAGCCAGCCAACCTACTAATACTACTGCTCTAGATTCCTCGATAAGTCCATTAACTAAACCTACCTAACTAACTACTTTTTGCTATCGATCATCTACCAGTACATGCACTTTGAGGGCTCTACTTATTCAGGAAGAGATCCTTCAAACTAGTAGTTGTCATACTTAAGAGTTATAAGGTCATCCATGTTAGAGCTCAGATACCTTATATGATTACTGACATAGTAAAAAATACCATGGTACCTATTCATAATAGTTATGGGGCATTCATGAGATCGCACATATTTATGGTACCTAGATGGATGGGTTGATAATCATGCAGTCTTCGATTCTAGATGATGTATGTAGAAAATGCATACCGAGCTTTCTTCTCTCTAGAAACATGTGGATGAGCTTCAGTTTCCTAACTTGATATATTTGTGGGAAGCTCCATCTCAGGCCCTTGCCTTGCTACTTGGTCATGAGGTAGATCTAGTAGCTAAAAAGAAGGATAAGGATGAAGAGGATCATGCTTCAGATGGGAAGGATATTGATGAGGGCTATATTAATGCTTACTTTAAGGAGCATATATTGACTAATATTTAGGTTTACAGGTTAGTGACTGAGGATGCTATTCTTGCTGCTATTTTGGAGTGTTCAACTAGAGAGAGGACCTAGATTTGGACCTCCAGTTCAGCTGTCGCTATAGAGATTGAGGACACAGTGCCATATCTCCCTCTATAGACCACTTTTAGGACTGACTCAGGCACTGATTCCCAGATAGAGGCTGCTTCTATGAACCAAGCATTGACATAGGCTTAGTCATGTTAGGAGGAACCTCACTCTGATGTTCTTTTCTTTATCTTAGTCATATTTCATAGAGGACAATGCATACTTTGGGGGTTATTTATTTATTTATGGATTTCTAATATTGTAGCATGCTCTTGGGATATTCTATTTTGTATATTCTATTTATTTTGTAATCATGACTTTTATTTCACCAAAAATTATCTTTACGAAGCTAGTGTTATGGCGGACCAATCACTCTCTCCTCCTATGAACTACTCAAATACATACAACATAAAACAAATTACAAAGATATGCCTATCTCTATACATTCAAGGATAAAAATTTATCTTTGATAGGTGCTTCTTCCATCTGGTCACATCTGCTCTCTTTATATGTATGTGAATTGCTATATCTCTGCAAATCTTATCACTTGAACTGGTCCCTTTCTGAAATCTTAGGGTATTCCTTGCTCTCTAAATGTCATATATCATCATAAAAAAAGTAACAACAAGTATTTCCCAGTAGCCAGATTTTAGTTTCACAACTGCTATAAACCAATCAATCTCTCCATTCTAGCTTTCTATGCTTCTTGAAATCCTCAGCCAACAGAGCAATCTACCCCATATATTCTTTGTGAAGTTTCATTCAAAGAACAGGTGGTCAAACAGTTCATCAACTATTCCACAAGATACACAAGTTTTTGGAACTTGTATATCTGTCTTGAGTAATCTATCTACTGTTGCTAACCTTCTCTTCACAACTAACCAGAAATTAAACTTGTGACTTGGTTGGAGGTAAGGTAGCAATACCAGCTTTTTCCAAGCCATTTTAGGATGCTAAGGAGTCTATAACATGTATAATCTCTTGTTATTAAATTCCCCCCTGTTGAACATGTTGCAATCTGCTATTTAAGTCTCTTTGTAGTTGTTGCAACTCTATAATCAACTTTCTTGTGTTCAATATTTTCCTAATCACCCAAGATACTTTCTTAAGTGTACGAATTTGTTCTAGATTTTGATGCTTTATATAGAAATAGTGAATCCATCTTATCCATAGAAAATCTTTCTTCAGCGTAATTGCCCACATGTACTTTGTAATAACAACCTTATTCCATAGGATCATGTTTATTACATTTTGTCCACCTATAGTTTGGAGTAGACACACCTTCTCCTAAGAAACAACATCCTTCTTAGATATTTCAGCCTGTTCAGTCCATAGAAATGACCTACATATAGCCTCTATACATTTTACCACCCTTTTAGGAATCAACAATACCCGAGCCCAATAGGATTGAATGCATAAGACCACAACCTTTGTCAGTTGGAGTATTTCTGCATATGTTAGTAGTCTTGAAGACCAGAAGGCTATCCGAGTAGTAATCTTCTCCAATAAAGGCCAACATAATGCAATAAAGAGTTTTTTGCCAGCTATAGGGACTCCCAAGTATTTGAAGGGGAAGATTCTAGCACAATAACCAGTTTCTTCAAAGATCTCCCACTTTATGTGACCAAGTATGCCGACTAAGTATAAAAAACTTTTGTCCATATTAACCTACATCCAAGAAGCTTGAGAAAACTTGCTAAAAGCCTGAGTTAGTCATATAATGGATTGCTTCTCAGCCTTGCAGAACATTAAAAGGTCATTAACAAAACAAACATGTATTTCCCCAACTATTTTGCATCTAAGGTGGCATTGAAAGTCTTTATGCATAGCAAACTGTTTAAACACTCTATTAAGGTATTCTATAGCAATGACAATGACCCGACCCAACCCCAAGACTTTTCGTAATAGGCATCCCAAGTCCAACCAAGACTGGGGACTGCCACCTGTTACCCAACCAAACCACCAATATCCAGCCTTAGATGGGCTGAATTTTGAACATTCAACAATATAGCGCACATGTTCCTATTAAGATCTAGGATAGGGTGACAATCATGACCTAACCAATTGAGCTTAACCGTACCATACCAACTGCCCAACTGTACCAAACCAAACCATAGGCCATAAACCAGGCCATAACCAAAGAGCATACCAAAACATAATAGGATAATCAATCCCAAAATATAATAGGATGGAACAACCAACAATATTGTCCAAGGGTGTAAGATCCAACACCAATACCGATGCCAAGGCAAACACCAATACCGATCCCGCCTATACCAATGCCCAGAAGTACCATAAAGCCTTTATCCAAAAGAGTAGACAGATCTAGTTGGGACATAACCCCAACTATAGCCAAAACCAATATCAAAAATAAAATAAAAGTGTCTAACAATATCTATAACATGAAAGGATGTGTTCCAAAAGGATGAAATCTCACCGCTTTAGTCCAACTGCTGATACCAAATTCATGTACCAAACAGGAGTTGTAAAATGTCCTGTTCCTGCATAGCATGGGTATACAACCTTCAGTAGATGGGGTTAGCGAGTGACCGCTAGCACGAATCTCAGGATAAGGGTAAAATAAAGTCAGTTATAAAACCAAGTAAAACCATCCATAATGCATACAACCATACATATAAAAGTGTCGGGAAAGGGAACCGGGTTTAGTATACATTTAAAACCTTTACCCGGCTGTGTAGCTTGGCCGTCCTAAACCACCCACAGTCTATTTGAGTTCAGCACCCCCTGCCAAAAGGGCCTTAGTGCGTGTAGCCGTACGATCAGGGAATTATCCAATAGGATGGCTAGTACATCCCTTAATAGTGTAATATCATGCACCCGGTCCATTAAGACAATTCTTATATCATCAAATACAAGTTTCTAGTTTTGGTCCCCCCCAAGATCGACACCTTCTACGGCTTTGATACACACCCCACTATTAATGCTCAATTAAAGCCAATTTCCAAATAACCAAACCGTTATCCATTTATTAACCAAGGCCAATATTAGTGGTATCATCATACAACTCCTTACTTGCAAGTAATATCCATATCCAAACCATTTAGGTTAAGGGGACTTTCAAGTGCCCTTCTCTGTATACCATATTAAACCACTTTAGACTTCCATGTTTCCCACAAGCATAACCATTTATCATTTAGCACTTTTCAAACTATTTAAACCATGCATAATTCCTTTACCAAGTTTAAAACATGCAAGAGTTCCATTAAAAGAAGTCAATGCAATGAAAATATCTTTATAAGCATTTTATCAAATACCTTTTAGGGCATAATATAACTAAAACTAATTCCAAAGACCATTAAACAATTACCATGCAATCCAATTGTCCAAAACTTACATTAATGCATATAAAAGCATAATTAATCCGTAGGAAACCATAACCAAGCATTTAATATCAAACCCCCCAAATAATAGTTTAAAACCATAATCATGAGATAGTAAAATCATGAAATAAATCATATAAATCATGACTTTAGTTGAAATTGCAATGACGGAAGAGAATCATGCCTTATACGGAAGAATTGATGGAAAGAAATCACCAAGACAAGCCCCAAAGCAATCCTTAAGATGAAACCCTAGCCTTCTTGCCCCTAAAGCTCTTGAGCAAATTATGGAGTGTTTTTGGAATAATTTCTAAGTGTTACTGAATAGAATAATAAGGTAAATAACCTCATTCATGTATTAGAAATCATGGGTCCTAGTTTGGGTAATTTGGGACATGTTCAGAATACCCCCACTTAAGTCCTTTGAAAACCTTTCACAGGGATTCAACAGACTTTTACAAGACGTAACCTCGTAATACACTGGTACCTACCACTCATATCCAAGCCTCAATATTTAGATCAAACACTATCCAGTATACGACTCAACCAACTAAGTCGTAACCATAACATATGATCCGTATCCATAACCCATATCCCTGGCAAAATGAAATACCAGGAAGATCAAACACTGTCTACCATATGAGTCCTTAATACGACTCGTACCAAGCCTTACGACTCATACCCCTAATTTGTACGTAACCAAAACCACCCACTAACTAACATTGGTCAGCATACGACCGGACCATACTACTTGTACCCCAACATACGGCTCATAACCATGAGTCATATTGGGTCTGGAGAATTCTAAGGGTCAAAACACAGGATATTTCAGTCTCCTCCACTAAGAACTTTCATCCCCGAATAATGGACAAGGTAGGGGAAACCACACATAGAGTCATTTGCATTATCAAACATCTTTTTAATACTATTGGAAAACAAAGAGGCAAAGATGTTAATATTTCCTTTAACAAACTCATAAAACAAAGATATTTTGAAGACACATACCTTCCACATGAATCCAAGGATCAGAAAATAGATACGGATACTTGAAATTCATGTCCTCTTCCACTTCCCAAGTAGCCTTTTCCACTTTATGGTTCTTCCATAGATCCTTAGATGAAGCCACATCCTTGGTTTGCAACCAATGAACTTGCCTATCTAATATCACAATTGGGACCTCTTCATAGGATAGAGAGTACAAAATACCCAATCCTTCCAAAGGAACAACCAAAGAAGAATCACCAATGCTCTTCCTCAACATGGAAACATGGAAGACCGGATGAACCAAACTTAAGCTAGATGGCAACTCCAACTAATAAGCAATATTGCCAACTCTCCAAAAAATAACATAAGGTCAAATGAATCGAGGATTGAGTTTTCCCTTTTTACAAAACCGCACTACTTCTTTCATGGGAGAAAATTTAAGGAATACTCTATCACCGACCACAAACTCCAAGTCTCTACGCCTAACATCCACATAGGACTTTTGGTGAATTTTGGAAGATTTAAGCCTATCTGGAATCACCTTGACCTTCTCCATCACTTGATAAACCAAATTTGGTTCAAACATGCTCACCTCCCCAAGCTTAAACCAACCAATAGGAGATCTATAGCTCTTACTATACAATGCCTCAAAAGGAGCCATACCAATACTTCAATGATAGCTATTGTTGTAAGTAAACTTCACCAAAGGTAGATGCTCAACCCAATTACCACCTAGTCAATCAAACAGGCCCAAACCATATCCTCCAATTTCTAAATAGTCCTCTCTGCTTACCCATCCTACTATGGTGAAAAATAGTACTCTTACTAACCTTAGTCCCCTACCCTTTCTAGAAAGACTGCCAGAAATAAGATATAAATTACATACCAAGATAAGAAATAATCGAGACAGGTACCCCATGCAGCTTCACAATCTCCTAAAGATACAAAATCATATAATCCTTCACCGAAAAGGTAGTCCGCACTGGCATGAAGTGCGCAGAATTAGTCATCCTATCCACGATGACCCAAATTGAATCATACTAATTTTGAGACCAAGAAAGATCGATAATGAAATCCATATTGATCATCTCCCACTTCCATTTGAGAAACTCTATTTCTTGATACAACCCTCCTAGCCTTATGTGCTCAAACTTAACCTATTGACACGTCATGCACTTGGACACAAAATAAACTACTTCCTTTTTTATGCTATTCCAACAATATATCTCCTTGAGATCATGATACATCTTAGTTGACCCAAGATGAACTACATAGCGTGACTCATGCACCTCAGCCAAAACCCTTTGCTACAATTTATCGATATTAGGAATACATAACATCCCTCGCTGCCATAAATTACCATCACTATTGATCTTAAACACCACTACCTTCTTCCCACCGACGTCACTCTTGATTTTTATCAAGGCAGGATCCAACACTTTCTTCTCCTTAATCTCCATACCAAGAGATGATCAAATGACTTTTTGCACCATCGTACTACCATCCTTAGAGTCCAAGAGACAAACTCCAAGATTGGCCAAACGATGAATATCTTCACCATTTCTAGCTTTCTTTTCTCCATATAAGCCAAACTCCCTACACACAACTTGCTAAGAGAATCAACAACCATATTAGCCTTACTTGGGTGATAGTGAAGAATCATATCATAATCCTTAAGAAGCTCAAGCCATCTCCTCTACCTGAGATTAAGCTCTTTATGAGTGAACATGTACTGAAGACTCTTGTGATAAAAAAGACATCCACATAACACCATATAGATAATGCCATCATATTTTCAAACCAAACACTACTGCCAATAACTCTAAATCATGCGTAGGATAATTCCTCTCATGCACCTCCAACTTCCTGGAAGCATAGGCAATCACCTTTCTATGCTGCATCAAAACATAACTAAGTTTTACCCGAGATGCATCACAATAAACCACAAACCCATCATTGTCTTTCGACAAAGTAAGGATTAGAGTCGAAGTAAGGTTATCCTTCAACTTCTTAAAACTCCCTTCACAAGCATCCAACCAAGAAAATTTAACCTTTTTCTAAGTCAACTTAGTCAAAGGAGCATCTATCGAAGAAAAGTATTTCACAAACCTCCTATAATAACTGGCTAAACCCAAGAAGCTTCAAATATTAGCTGGAATCATGGGCCTAGGTCACCTCTTCACCATAATAACCTTTTGGGGATCAACCATGATCCCTTAACTAGAAATTATATAACCCAAGAAAGTCACAGTATTCAAGCAAAACTCTCAAACTTAGGGAACTTGGCATACAATTATTGTTCCTTTAAGGTTTGCAACACCACGAAGGTGATTAGCATGATCCACCTCACTCTTCAAATAAACCAGAATGTCATCAATAAAAATATTAACGAAGAGATCTAAATACTACCTGAAAACTCTATTCATCAAGTCCATAAATGTTGTCAAAGCGTTAGTCATCCCAAATGACATCACCAAGAACTCAAAATGCCTATGCCGAGTAAAAAAATCCATCTTAGGGATATCCACCTCCCTAATCTTAAGATGATGGTACCCAAACCGAAGATTTATCTTTGAGAAGAACTTGGCACCTTGCAACTAGACAAACAAGTCATCTATTAAAAGAAGAGGATACTTGTTCTTGACCGTCACCTTAATCAACTTCCTGTAGTCAATGCACATCTGAAGGAAACCATCCTTTTTGTGCACAAACAACATTGGTGCACCACAAGAAGAAATACTAAGATGAATAAACCCCTTATCCAGAAGATCCTTAAGTTGCTCCTTGAGATCCCTCAACTCAATCGAAGCAATTCTATATAAGGGAATAGAAATTGGACGAGTATCCAAAAACAAATTAATACCAAACTCTATTTCCCTATCCAGAGAAATACTAGGAATATCATCTGAAACTAATTAACCATAGGGATCAAAGATAAAGAAAGACCTTCTGATTTAGAATCTTTAACCCTGACCAAGTAATAAAGACAGCCCTTAGAGGTTAACCTCAAAGCTCTAAGATAAGAAATAAACCTCCCCCTAGGAGCTAAGGAACTATCTTCCTATTCTATAACCGTTCACCAGGGAACATAAAGATAACCTTATGGGTCCAATAATCCAAAGATGCATAAAAAGAATGCAACTAATCCAAACCCTAAATTACATTAAAATCTACCATATCAAACTCAAATAGATCCAACAAGGTCTGCTTGCTACTAACAGATACCACAACCCCTATAGACTCTCCAAGCAATAATCGAGTCACCTACCCAGGTAGAAATAGAAATAGGATCTAAAATAACTTCCAAATCAAAACTAAAAGATACAACCACATATGGATTCTCATAAGAAAGAGTGAACGCAGGATTAAGTAAACAATATACATCAGGAGAGAAAAACTATAACATACCAGTAACGATATCAGGTAATGCCTTGGATTTTTGCTAGAACGCCAAAGAAAACAACCTATTCCGACCAACACTAGAACCAAAAGTAGTAATAAAAGCAGATGCCCCGCCACCTGGTGCAGGAGCAGAAAATAAAGCCACAAAAATCTTATTCTCCCTCATAGCAAGTTTATTAACTGGATACTCCCTAAGCTGGTGGACTACCTAGACACCCTTAAAGCATTTGTCCCTTTTTTCCTCACAATAACCCCAATGAGGATGACCACATAATTAAAAAAGAACACAAAAAAATTGGCTAACCTCTGCTCGCCTAAGATTGGAAAACCTGTGCTCAAGAATTATCACTACCTTGATGACGCCTGTCTCCCAATAGATAAGGAGCACTAGCATAAAAGGAGATAGAACTCATGTACTTATTTTTATGCCACTTACCACCATCTCTACCACCTTAAGACGGAGCACCTCTCTGATAAAAAAATTTGTTTCTCTTTCCTTGCCTATCTCCAAACACCGCCTACCTCCCCTTCTAATCCTAAACCTGCTGCATATAAATAGTCAACCTCGAGATGTCTATATCTTTGATTAGCAAGGAAATTGTGATCTCTAGAATCAAATCTCTATTCAACCCAAAAGTAAACTTCCTCATTCTCGACCTCATATCAGCCACCAAGTCAGAAGCATAACTTGATTAATGATGGAACTTCAATGTAAATTCCATATTGACATCCTCTTCTGTCTGAGGTTCACAAACTACTCCATCTTAACTTTCCTCAACTCTTAAGGAAAGAATCGATCCAAGAAGGCATTAGAAAAGACCTCCCATAACCCTTCCTTTTCTATATCACCTCTATCTCTGTCCTACTCCCCATACCACTGATATGCAATATCTTTGAGCTGATAAGCGGTAAAGTTAACCCTCTCTATGTTAGTACCTTGCATCACTCGAAATTTTTTTTCCATCTTATCTAAAAAGACTTATGGATCCTCTTCCACCTTTACTCCAGTGAAATTTGTAGGGCCTATCTTTTTAACTTAACCAACCCTTGTGGCCTTAGCAGATAAAGTACCAGCTGCACCCCGCTTAGCCTAAGCAACAACTAGTTGGGCAATAATATGAATAGACTGATAAAATTTTGCATTCATCATGTTGCCTTGAGTGACCTGAGGAGAAATAGCCAAAATAGAAGAAACTCTAGCACCATCAGAAATAGGACCATGAAATCAAAGATGTACTTTAGAAGTAGGACGTACCCCTTCAACATTATCCCTAAATGGGATAAAAGAATTTCCTAGTGTTCTAAATCTAGGAGGCATGATCTAAAAGACGAACAAACAAGGATTAGAGAAGATTCCAGGATTGGGAACTCAATCTTAAAGATAGAATACCAAGAAAGTAAAGCATTCCTAAATTTTTGTAGTCTCTCTCTTATGACTGTGACGTGATTTACACCCCTAAAAGAGACTCTACTCGATACAGCTTTATGGACTCCTAGGTGACCATAAACCTAGGCTCTGATACCAACATAACACATCCAACCCCAGGCCTTTTCGTAATGGGCATCCCAAGTCTAATTAGGATCGAGGACTGCCCCCTGTTACCCAACCCAACCACCTATATCTAGCCCTAGATGGGATAAATTTCAAATATTCAACAAGTTAGTATACATGTTCCTATTAAGACTCTAGGATAGGGTCACAACTGTGACCGACCCAATCGAGTTCAACCATACCACACTAATTGCCCAACCATACCAAACTAAACCATAGGCCATAAACCAGGCCATAACCAGAGAGAATACCAAAACATAATATGATAATCAATCCTAAAATATAATAGGATAGAATAACCAACAATATCATCCAAGGGTGTAATCCCTAACACCAATACCGATATTGCCCATACCAATCCCTAGAAGTACCACAAAGCCTTTATCCAAAATAGTAAATAGATCTAAATAGATTTGGTTGGGACATGCCCTCAACCATGGCCAAAACCAATATCCAAAATAAAATAAAAGTGTCTAACATGAAATAATGCCTTTTAAAAGGAGGAAATATCACCACTTTAGTCCAAATGCTGATACCAAATCCACATGCTAAATAAAAGGAGTAGAATAGACAGTTTCTACATATTATAGGTATTAACTGCCAATAGACAGGGTTAGCGAGTGACTGGTAGCATGAATCTTAGGATAAGGGTAAAATAATGTTAGTTATAAAACAAAGTGAAAGTTTCCATAATGCATACCACCATGCATATATGTGTCGGGGAAAGGAAACGGGGTTTAGCATGCATTTAAAACCTTAACTTGTGTTGTGTAGCTTGGCCATCCTAAGCCAGCCACGAGGTATATGGGTTTATCTCCCCTTGCTGAAAGGGCCCTAGTGCGTGTGGCCACACAACCAGGGAATTATCCCATGGGATGACTAATACATCCTCCAATAGTGTGACATCACGCACATGATCCACTGAGACCAATCCTTATATCGACAAATACGACTTTCAAATTTTGGTCTCCCCAGGACCACTACCTTCCACAACATTGCTACATACCCCACCATTAATGCCAATTAAAACTAGTTTCTAAATAACTAAACCATTATCCATTTATTAACCAAGGCCAATATTATTGGTATCATCATACGACTCCTTACGTATAAGTAATATCCATAGAAAAATCATTTAGGTTAACGAAATATTCAAGTGTCCTTCCATAAACCATATTAAACTACTTGAGAGACTTCCATGTTTTCCACAAGCATAACTATTTAGCCTTTAGACCTTTTCAAACCATTTAAACCATGAATAATTTCTTTACCAAGTTTAAAACATATAAAAGTTCCATTAAAAGAAGTCAATGCAATGAATATATCTTTATAAGCATTTTATCAAAAACCTTGGGGGCATAATATAACAAAAACCAATTCCAAAGACCATTAAATCATTACCATGAAATCCAATTGTCCCAAACCACCATTAACGCATATAAAAGTATAATTATGCTATAGGAAACTATAACCAAGCATTTAATATCAAAACCTCCAAATAATAGTTGAAAACCATAATCATGAGATAGTAAAACCATGAAATCAATCATATAAATTACGCCTTTAGTTGAAATTGTAATGATGGAAGAGAATCATGCCTTTACTGAAGAAATGATGGAAACAAATCACCAAAACAAGCCCCAAATCAATCCTCTAGATGAAACCTTAGCCTTCTTACCCCAAAGGTTCTTGAGAGGATTATGAAGTGTTTTTAGATAGTTTCTAAATGTTAATGAATAGAATAATAGGGTAAATAACCTCCTAAGTGTATTAGAAGTTGTGGGTCCTAGTTAGGGTAAGTAGGAAAATATCCAGAATACCCCCACTTAAGTCCTTTAAAAACCTATCATAGGGATACAACAAACCTTTACGAGTTGTAAAATCCTAGAACGATCGGTACCCACCACTCATATCCAAGCCTCAACCCTTGGATAAAACACTGTCCAGTAACTTATCCAACTAAGTCATAACAATTCTAAACCTGTATCCCTGGCAGAATGAAATACTAGGAGGATCACACTGCCTATTATATGAGTCCCTGATACGACTCGTATCAATCCTTACAACTTATACCCTTAACTCATACCCATTTCAGTAACCAAAACTATCCCACCAACTAATACTGGTCATTATATAATAGGACCATACCACCCGTACCTCAATATACAACTCATACCCAGGAGTTATATTGGGTCAGGAGAATGGAATTCCAATAAATTTTCTATGGGTTGAGACCCAGGATGTTTCAGAAAAATAGGTATAAGAACATTGGATCACCCTGTATGATACCTCTCTCACCTAGGAATGGTTTAGTCAGTCCTCTATTTATAGTAAGTGAGTAAAAGACAGTAGTGATACAAGCTATTATCAAACATACAAATTTTCTTGGGAAGCCCAACTCCATAAGTAATCTCTTTAAGAATGCCCAATCTAGAGTGTCATAGGCAATCCTGATGTCCACCTTAAGTACAAATTTAGGGAAAATCCCTTTTCTGTTATATACACTAAATAGTTCATGAGCAAACATTATGTTATCAGTGATTCATCTGCCTTTAAGGAATGTTGATTGAGAGTCTCTGTAATACCCCGCATGTTTCTAAGCTAGGAAGTGAATAAGTATTCCTACATGTGAAATATCCTATCCTGTGATTCATACTTGAGTACATGACTTACAATGAATATCCTAGTGATAGGATAGCTTATGATGCATTAAGCATGTTTATATGAGTCACTTAAGGTAATTCAAGCTAAGAGTTTTTGAATTCATCAAGTTTGAGTGTTTAATTTTGCAAGGGTCATCTTTGAATGAGTATAAATCGATGTTAATATGGTATTTTGTCTGATATATACCCTACAAATTGTAGAGAATTGAATTAGCTTTCCAGCAATACCAATTTCGCCTTAATCCAATACCCGAGCGAAAAGTTATGCCCATTTTTGTGAGAGACAGTAAGCATAGGCGATTGGTTAGGCGCCGCCTAACCCAAGAATAGGCAATTGGTTAGGTTCCGTGCAACCCAAGCATAGGCGATCACTCGGGCACCGCCTAAGTCAATTTCAGGTGTCAAAAACACTCTGTTTTGAGTTATTTTAAGGTAATTAAGTCTTTAAATACTCCTTACACGTCCCAAAACTTATCGCTATGAAGTATATATCTTCTAAACATATTACAACCCTATTTTCATCTCAAAGCTCATCATCTAAGAGCAATAAAGTAGAAAAACAGCTAGGGTTGCATAATTAAGCTTGAAGATCCGATTTCAAGGAAATTCCTCTGTCAATCATCAAGAATCTTCCTTCTAAGGTATGCATAGTGTTCATCCACGGATTCCTTTCGTCTGTAAAGTTCAAGAATCAATCTTTAAAATAAAAAATCTTGGTTGATTGTGGTGATATAATCATACCCATGTTGATGCTTGACTGTTTTCCTCTTTTTCATTATAAAGTATGATTTCTATATTGTTGGGTGTTGATGATCATGTTGTTGATATTAGGTGATTCCAAAGATGGAATCTTTATATGTTTTTGTGAATTCATGATATCGTCTGAGTTGGAAACATGTAAATTTAGTTGTTCATGATGTATAATTTGATGAATCCACCTATGCTTAAGATGTGCATGTAAGGTGTTTGATAAAATGCCTAAGGAACTAGAAATCATGCAATATAGCTAAATTGTGACTAAGTGAAGAATTCATGATATGCCCTTATGTTCCAATGACTTCTATGTTGTTAATGTGCCTTGTAAACGTTGTTGGAATACTCATGAACTATTCTTATGAGATTATTCTATGTTTCCTTGCAAATCCTACTTATGAACAATATGTATGATAACCATGTAATCCACATGAACTTCCATGCTATTAGTATGTGTTGCCAATATGATTATGCAACGAACGTGATGTTAAGATTGTGCAAGTACTTCTATGTGATATGAAATCCTTTCCATGCAATACATTGTTGATAACCATGCTTAGTAAGAGTCCCTACTTATGATATTATAAATTATGGACTCTACTCTTATGATCAAGTCATTCATGTGTGTCAATTTCCTTCCATCGAGTCTTGGGGGTACTTGTACCCAAAAACTATAGCTGTGTGCCTAGATCCATGTCATGTTTCGCTATATCCGAACTCAAGCTATGATTCCATAGACTTCAGTCAGTCATGTGACTCAGGAAAACCTTATGATCTTAGTCAGTTGTCAGATATCAGTAAAATTCTGCCAGTCAACGGGATTCAGTAAGATTAAGTTATACACAGTTAGTTATTCATGCTCAGTCCCTCCAGATGAGAGTAGAGGTTAGCACTGAGTAAACCCAAGGATGGGAACTCACTCGCCAGTTTAGGGTGTGATTCTTAGTAGAAATCCTTGTGTTCCAGAACTACGTAGCAACGTAGGTTGAGAAATCTTAACCCGTCAGATTAGGGTTGATGAGGTGGTTTAACCCATCAGTTTTGGGTTCCCATTGTTCTCATTGAGTTCCCACCAGATAAGGGTCACTCACAGATTGTCCTTAACTGTGGCATGGTATTGACACCCCTCTAGTCGGGGCAGAGATTGGACCCCAGCTTAGATATAATGGCATACATGGGGCATGTTGGTTAGACACTACTTCCCACAGTTTCAGTATCAGTCTTTGTAAAAGAACTCAGGGCATTCTTCAGATTTTAGTATATACAGGACTGTCATATATAGTCATCTATGTTATCAGTTTCAGTATCAATCATGACAATTATCAATAAACCATATATTAGCTTACAGGTCATGCTATCATGTATTCACGGTCCTAATTTCTATATATATATGTTTGTACACCCACATTCATATTAGTCAGTCAGTGTTGTTCATGCCTGAAACCCTTTATGTTCAGCCTAGCTTCCTCGTATAATCAGCACTCCAGTTGTACTGACGCATTTGCGCTATGATGCTTTCTTTTCATGTTACACCATAGGTTCTGAGACACGAGCTCCATCCCAGTAGTAGTGGTAGCATTCTAGTCGTAGAGACTCAGTGAGTACTCATTTATTCGAGGACAATATGATTTGATTCATTTATTTATTTCTTCAGTTTAGTTTTACGGAGTTAGATGGAGACATGTTCCTTCAACTCTTTATTCAGACAGTTTAAAGGCTTTCAGATTTGCTTTCAGATTTATGTTCAGATTTACATTCAGGTTGAGTTATTTTGGGTATTTTCACCCACATGATTGTAATTAGTTGAACCTTATGGACTTACAGCTCCATGTATTCTGCATTATTATATCATGATATGTAGTATACAGGTACATATATCAATCATAGGTTAGCTTGTGGTCCCTTGGGGTTATGAGCACCGTGTAGCATTCTGGTTTAGCAAATCAGGGTGTTATAAACTTGGTATCAGAGCCTCAGGTTCAATAGAGTCCTAGGAAGACTGAAAGTCACATTTAGTAGAGCCTTGTACATGGGTGTGTGGCACGCCACATTTATGTACGGGAGGCCATAAGATGTTTTAGGAATAGTCCCCTTTCTTCATTATTCATGTCATGTTAGTGAGCATAATCATAAGTTAAACTCTCAGTCTAATCCATTCTTCTCTTATTCCAGACCATGGCCCCAAAGAGAAGAAGTCAGCCATCTCCTCAGCCCGAAGATCCTTTGGGCAAACATGTTTCCTATGCAGAGTTTAGAGCCGCATTTACCACACTTGCTCAGTCCATGGCTGCATAAAATGAACAGCCACCGATCATTTTGGCCAATCTAGTGGCCACTCCCAAGTAGCTAGGGTTTGGGACTTTACCCGAACGAACCCTCCATCTTTCCATGGGTCTAAGTCTAATGAGGACCCTCAGGAGTTCATTGACCAAGTCCAGAAGGTCATTGACATCATGGGTGCTACTTCTATTGAGAGTACTGAGTTAGCTGCCTACTAGTTATAGGATGTTTCTCATGATTGGTACAAACAGTGGAAGTTTGAGGGGTTAGATGATACAGGCCCTATTGAGTGGGAGGAATTTTTCACAGCCTTCTTAAAAAGATTGTTTTCCCAAGAACTGAGGGAAGCCAAAGTACTTGAGTCCATCAACCTTAGGCAGGAGAATATGATGGTTAGGGAGTATTTTCTCAAATTTACTCAGGTGGTTGCAGACAATAGAGCTAAGATGAGCAAGTTTGTGTCAAGGGTCAACGATAGCATGGTAAATGAGTGTAGGTCTGTAATGCTGATCGGTGATATGACCTTAGCAAGACTTATGACCCATGACCAGCAAGTAGAAGAGCAGAAGTTTAAGACTAGGGAGAAGCAGAACAAAAGAGCAAGGTCAGGTAATTTCAACTTTGCTTACCCCAAGTCAGATGGAGGAAATCATTCACAGTTTTGCTCCAAGTCAGCCATTCGAGCTCCTTCCTCTGCCAGTACTCCAGTGCCCAAATTCAGAGATGGCAATAGAAACAAAGCGCCAGGCTCTAAATCTCAGGGCAGTGTTAGTAGTGCCCGAACGAATCCCCTTTGTTAGACTTATGGTAAGAACACAAAGGCATTTGCAGAGCCAGTAGTGATGTCTGTTTTGGTTGCGGCAAGCCAAGACACAGGATTAGGGAGTGTCTGCAGTCAAGTCTTTAGGGTCAGCAAAATCATTCTACAGCTTAGTCCAGTTGCCTGAACTAGCAGGATGCCATTTCCAGTGCTACCAGTGAGCAACGCCCAAACAGACTCTATGCTCTTTAGTCCCGACAGGATCAGGAAAATTCTTTTGATGTCATTACTGGTATGTTACAGATTTTCCATGTTCATGTTTATGCTTTGCTAGACCCAGATACATCTTTGTCTTTTATTACACCATACATAGCAAGCAATTTTAGAATCAGTCCCGAAGTCCTAGCAGAGCCCTTCTCAGTCTCTACCCAAGTGGGTAAAACCATTAGAGCCTGGCGGGTATACAGGAACTGCCCAGTTATGATATCTCAGAAATCCACATCAGTAGATTTAGTGAAGTTAGAGATAAATGATTTTGATGTCATTATCGGCTTGGATTGGCTTCATTACTGCTATGCCATATTCAACTGCAGAAATAGGATAGTTCAGTTTTAGTTCCCAAATGAACCCATCCTAGAGTAGAAGGGTAGCATTTCAGCATTCAGGGGTCAACTTGTTTCGTACCTTCGGGCTAGGAAAATGATTTCTAAGGGGGGTGTGTATCATCTCGTGCATGTTAAAGATTCTAGTTCTGAATATCCCGGACTCGAAACAGTCCCTGTTGTTAATGAATACTCAAATGTATTTCCCAAAGCTCTTCCAGGCATTTCTCCCAAAAGGGAAATAGACTTCGGCGTAGACCTTCTTTCAGATACTCAACCTATTTCTATTCCGCCATATAGAATGGCACCAGAAAAACTCAAGAAACTAAAAGATCAATTGAAGGATCTCTTAGATAAGGGATTCATCAGACCCAATATTTCCCTATGGGGTGCACAATATTATTTGTGCACAAGAAAGACGGTTCTCTCAGGATGTATATTGATTACCGTCAACTCAACAAGGTCACGGTCAAGAACAGATATCCTCTTCCCAGGATTGATGATCTATTCAACCAACTTTAGGGTGCCAGTTACTTCTCCAAGATGGACCTCAGATCAGGCTATCATCAGCTCAGAGTTAGAGAATATGACATTTCAAAGACAACTTTTCATACTCGGTATGGTCACTTTGAATTTTTAGTCATATCATTTGATCTTACTGATGTCCCTGCAGCTTTTATGGATTTGATGAACCGTGTGTTCAAGCAGTACTTGGACATGTTTGTCATAGTCTTTATAGAAGATATTCTACTTTATTCTCGCACAGAGCGTGATCATGCAAACCATCTCAGGATTGTTCTTCCGACTCTCAGGGATCACCAGTTATTTGCTAAGTTTAGCAAGTTTGAATTTTGGCTAAGATCAGTAGCATTCCTTGGCCATATTATTTTTGATGATGGCATTAGAGTAGATCCTCAAAAAAACCAAGGCAGTAAGAAACTGGCCCAGACCCGTATCTCCATCAGATATTAGGAGTTTCTTGGGTTTGGCTGGCTATTAAAGACGTTTTATTGAGGGATTTTATTCTATTGCATCTCCCATATCCAGATTGACTCAGAAGAAGATTAAGTTTCAGTGGTCAGATTCATGCGAGAAGAGCTTTCAAGAGTTGAAGACTCGACTCACCTCCGCTCTAGTTCTAGCTATTCTAGATGGTTCAGACGGTTTTGTAGTCTATTATGATGCATCCAGAGTGGGTTTAGGTTGTGTCCTCATATAACATGCTAAGGTCATAGTCTAGCCATATAAGAAGAATTATCCTACTCATGATCTTGAGTTAACAGCGGTAGTTTTTACCTTGAAGATTTGGAGGCATTATCTCTATGGAGTTCATGTAGATGTCTTCACAGACCAAAAAAGCCTCCAGTATGTCTTTTTCCAGAAAGAGCTCAATCTTCGCCAGAGAAGATGGTTAGAGCTCTTGAAGGATTTTGACATGAGTGTTCTTTATCAGCCAGGCAAGGCCAATGCTGTGGCTGACGCTCTTAGTCGACTCTCCATGGGTAGAATTTCTCACGTTGAGGATAGTAAGAAAAAGATGGCTCAAGAGATCCATTAGCTTGCGAAACTAGGCATTTGCTTAGTCGATTCTTCAGAGGGTGGTGTATGTGTTCATAGTAGTTCAGAGTCATCTCTAGTGTCTGAGGTGAAAGAGAAACAAGACAGGGATCCTAGCCTTGTCAAGCTCAAAGAGTCAGTTCAGAATCAAAAATTTGAGGTTTTATCCCAGGGGGGAGATGGTGTTCTTCATTGTCAGGGTCGTCTATGTGTTCCAGGTGTAGATGAACTGAGGCAGCGAAGACTTGCAGAAGCACATAGTTCACGATACTCTATTCATCCAGGGGCCACTAAGATGTACCATGACATGTGGGAGATCTATTGGTAGAGTGGGATGAAGAGAGATATTGCACAGTTTGTGGCTAAGTGCTCCACATGTCAGCAGGTTAAGATAGAGCATCAGAAACCTAGTGGTTCCATACAAGAGTTCACCATTCCTACTTAGAAGTGGGAAGAAGTTAACATGGACTTCATGATGGGTTTACCTAGAACTCGTCATCAGCATAATTCAGTCTGGGTCATTATAGATAGAACGACCAAGTCAGCTCATTTCCTTCATATTCGTACTTCTTATTACACCGAGGATTATGCCAAGCTCTATATTAGGGAGTTAGTCAGATTACATGATTTTCCATTATCTATCATCTCAGATAGAGGTACCCAATTCATTTCTTACTTTTAAAGAGCATTCCAAAAGGGTCTCGGTACCCAAGTCCATCTCAGCACAACGTTTCATCCTTAGATAGATGGTCAAGCAGAGAGGACCATTCAGACTCTTGAAGATATGCTACAACAATAGATGGTCAAGGGAAGTTGGGATGACCACTTGCCTTTGATTGAGTTTGCATACAACAATAGCTATCATTCTAGTATTCAGATGGCTCCATTCGAAAATCTCTATGGTAGGAGATGTAGATCTCCAATTAGTTGGTTTGAAGATAGTGAGGCCTCAATCATAGGTCTTGACTTAATATTCAACACCTTAGAGAAAGTTCTGTTGATCAGAGAGAGACTCTGGGATGCTCAGAGCTGATAGAAGTCCTATGCAGATGTTCGTAGAAAGGATCTCAAGTTTGAGGTCAATGACTATGTCTATCTTATGATTGCTCCCATGAAAGGAGTGAAGAGGTTCAGCAAGAAAGGAAAACTCAGTCCCTGGTATGTCGGTCCCTTCAGAATTCTTTGTCGCTTTGGCAAGGTAGCTTATGAGCTTGAGTTGCCTTCAGATCTAGCCTCAGTCCATCCAGTCTTCCATGTCTCTTTGCTAAAGAAGTGCATAGGTAATCCAGCAGTTGTTGTCCCTATTCAGAGCATCGACATTTTGAACAGCCTCTCTTATGAAGAGATTCCAATCGAAATCTTATATTATCAAACTCGTAGATTAAGGAACAAAGAAGTCCCTCTAGTCAAGGTTCTTTAGTGAAATAAGTCTCTTGAGGGAGCTACTTGGGAAGCAGAAGTAGATAGGCATACCAAGTATTTTCACCTATTCCTCACCAATTCAGATCAAGCTCAAGATAACAGTTCTCCTTAATCTTATTCAGTTTCACATTCATGTTTCTAGTATAAACTTGGTACCTATTAACCGTTTCATACTCAGTCATGTATTCATGTGTCAGTTGTCCGTGCATCAGATATGCATTATTTCAGTATGTTTAGCATGTCAGTAATGAGATCAAGTTTTAGTTCTTCATGTTCAGTTCAGGTTCTATGGTCTTGTATCCCTTCTCAGTAAATTCTCATTCGAGGACGAATGTTCCCAAGGGGGAAATATTAAATACCCGCATGTTTCTAAGCTAGGAAGTGAATAAGTGTTCCTACATGTGAAATCTTCTATCCTATGATTCATACTTGAGTACATGACTTACAATAAATATCCTAGTGATAGAACAGCTTATGATGCATTAAGCATGTTCATATGAATCACTTAAGGTAATACAAGGTAAGAGTTTTTGAATCCATCAAGTTTGAGTGTTCGATTTTGCAAGGGTCCTCTTTGAATCAGTATAACTCGATGTTAATATGGTATTTTGGCTGATTTATACCCACCAAATTGTAGAGAATTGAATTAACTTTCCAACGATACCAATTTCATATTAATCCAATACCCGAACGAAAAGTTATGCCTATTGTCGTGAGAGACAGTAAGCATAGGCGATTGGTTAGGCCCCGCCTAACCCAAGCATAAGCGATTAGTTAGGCGCCGCCCAACCCAAGCATAGGCGATCACTTGGGCACCTCCTTAGTCAATTCCAGGTGTCAAAAACACTCTATTTTGAGTTATTTTAAAGGTAATTAAGTCTTTAAATACTCCTTACACGTCCCTAAACTTAACCCTATGAAATATATATCTTCTAAATATATTACAACCCTATTTTCATCTCAAAGCTCATCATCCAAGAGCACTAAAGGACAAAAACAACTAGGGTTGCATAATTAAGATTGACGATCCGATTTCAAGGAAATTCCTCTGTCAATCATCAAGAATCTTTCCTTTAAGGTATGCATAGTGTTCATCCACGGATTCCTTTCGTCCGTGGAGTTCAAAAATCATTCTTTAAAATATAAAAGCATGGTTGATTGTGGTGATATGATCATACCCATGTTGATGCTTGATTGTTTTCCTCTTTTTCATTATAAAGTATGATTTCTATATTGTTGGGTGTTGATGATCATGTTGCTGATATTGGGTGATTCCCAAGATGGAATATTTATATGTTTTTGTGAATTCATGATATCATATGAGTTGGAAACATGTAAATTTTGTTGTTCATGATGTATAATTTGATGAATTCACCTATGCTTAAGATGTGCATGTAAGGTGTTTGATAAAATGCCTAAGGAACTAGAAATCATGCAATATAGCTAAATTGTTACTAAGTGAAGGAGTCATGATATGACCTTACGCTCCAATGACTTCTATGTTTTTAATGTGCCTTGTAAGTGTTGTTGGAATACTCACGAACTATTCTTATGAGATTATTATATGTTTACTTACAAATCCTTCTTATGAAAAAGATGTATGATAACCATGCAATCCACATGAACTTCCATGCTATTAGTATGTGTTGCCAATATGATTATGCAATGAACATGATGTTAAGATTGTGCAAGTACTTCCATGTGCTATGAAATCCTTTCCATGCAATACATTGTTGATAACCATGCTTAGTATGAGATACCTACTTATGATATTATAAATTATGGACTCTACTCTTATGATCAAGTTAGTCATGTGTGTCAGTTTCCTTCCATCGAGTCTTTGGGGTACTTGTACCCAAAAACTAAAGCTGTGTGCCTAGATCCATGTCATGTTTCACGATATCCGAACTCAAGCTATGATTCCATAGACTTCAGTCAGTCATGTGACTCAGGAAAACCTTATGATCTTAGTCAGTTGTCAGATATCAGTAACATTCCGCCAGTCAACGAAATTTAGTAAGATTAAGTAATGCACAATCAGTTATTCATGTTTAGTCCCTCCAGATGGGAGTAGAGGTTAGCACCGAGTGAACCCAAGGATGGGAACTCACCCGTTAGTTTAGGATGTGATTCTTACTAGAAATCCTTTTGTTCCAGAATTACATAGCCAGCATAGGTTAACACATCTTAACCCATCAGATTAGGGTTGATGAGGTGGCTTAACCCGTCAGTTCAGGGTTCCCACCATTCTCATTGAGTACCCGCCAGATAAGGGTCACTCAGAGATTGTCCTTAATCGTGGCACGGTATTGACACTCGTCCAGTCGGAGCAGAGATTGGACCCTAGCTTAGCCATAACGGCATACATAGGGCATGTCAGTTAGACACTACTTCCCACAGTTTTAGTATCAGTCTTAGTAAAAGAACTCAGGGCATTCTTTAAATTTTAGTATATACAGGACTGTTAGATACAGTGGTCTATGTTATCAGTTTCAGTATCAGTACTGACAGTTATCAGTAAACCATGTATTAGCTTACAGGTCATGCTATCATGTATTCACGATCCCAGTTTCTATATATATGTGTTTGCACTCCTACATTCATATTAGTCAGTCAGTGTTGTTCATGCATGAAACCCTTTATGTTCAGCCTACCTTCCTCGTATAATCACCACTCTAGTTGTACTGACGCATTTGTGCTATGGTGCTTTCTTTTCATGTTACACCATAGGTTCCGAGACACGAGCTCCATCCCAGCAGTAGTGGTAGCATTCCAATCGTAGAGACTCAGTGAGTCCTCATTGATTCGAGGATAATATGATTTAATTTATTTATTTATTTCTTCAGTTCAGTATTATGGAGTTAGTTGGAGACATGTTCCTTCAACTCTTTATTCAGACAGTTTAGAGGCTTTCAGATTTGCTTTCAGATTTATGTTTAGATTTACGTTCAGGTTGGGTTGTTTTGGGTATTTTCACCCACATGATTGTATTTAGTTGAACCTTATGGCCTTACGACTCTATGTATTCTGCATTATTATGTCATAATTTGTAGTATACAGGTACATATATCAGTCATGGGTTAGCTTGTGGTCCCTCGGGGTCATGAGCACCGTGTAGTATTCCGGTTTAGCAAATTGGGATGTTACAAACTTAGTATCAGAGCCTCAGGTTCAATAGAGTCATAGGAAGTCTGAAAGTCGCATCTAGTAGAGTCTTGTACATGGGTGTGTTGCACACCACATTTATTTGTGGGAGGCTATAAGATATTTAGGAACAATCCCCTTTCTTCATTATTCATGTCATGCTAGTGAGCATAATTACAAGTTAAACTCTCAGTCTAATCCATTCTTCTCTTATTCCAGACCATGGCCCCAAAGAGAAGAAACCATCCAGCTCCTCATCCCGAAGATCCTTTGGGTGAACATGTTTCCCATGCGAAGTTTAAAACCGCATTTACCACACTTGCTCAGTCCATGGCTGCACAGAATGAACAGCCACCAGTCATCTTAGCCAATCTAGTGGCCACTCCCAAAGTAGCTAGGGTTTGGAACTTTACCCGGATGGATCCTCCATCTTTCCATGGGTCTAAGTCTGATGAGGACCCTCAGGAGTTCATTGACCAAGTCCAGAAGGTCATTGACATCATGGGTGCTACTTCTATTAAGAGTGCTGAGTTAGCTGCCTGCTAGTTATAAGATGTTGCTCATGATTGGTACAAACAGTGGAAGTCTGAGAGGTTAGATGATACAGGCCCTATCGAGTGGGAGGAATTTGTCACAACCTTCTTAAAAAGATTGTTTCCCAAAGAGCTGAGGGAAGCCAAAGTTCTTGAGTTCATCAACCTTAGGCAGGAGAATATGACGGTTAGGGAGTATTCTCTCAAATTTACTCAGCTAGACAGGTATGCTCCTCATGTAGTTGCAGACAATAGAGCTAAGATGAGCAAGTTTGTGTCAGGGGTCAATGATAGCATGGTAAATGAGTGTAGGTCTGTGATGTTGATCGGTGATATGACCTTAACAAGACTTATGACCCATGCCCAGCAAGTAGAAGAGCAGAAGTTTAAGACTAGGGAGAGGCAGAACAAGAGAGCAAGGTCAGGTAATTTCAACTTTACTCACCCCAAGTCAGATGGAGAAAACCATTCACTGTTTCGCTCCAAGTCAGACGTTCTAGCTCCTTCCTCTGCCAGTACTCCAGTGCTAAAATTCAGATATAGAAATAAAAATAAAGCACTAGGCTCTAAATCTCAGGGCAGTGTTAGAAGTGCCCGAACGAATCCCCTTTGTCAGACTTGTGGTAAGAACCACAAGGGCATTTGCAGAGCTGGTAGTTATGTCTATTTTGGTTATGGCAAGCCAAGCCACAGGATTACAGAGTGTCTATATTCAAGTTTCAGGGTCAGCAAAATCATTCTACAGCTTAGTCCATTTGCCCGAACTAGCAGGGTGCCATTTCTAGTGCTAACAGTGGGCAACGCCCAAACAAACTCTATGCTCTTCAATCCCGACAGGATCAGGAAAATTCTCCTGGTGTCGTTACTGGTACGTTACAGATTTTCCATGTTTATGTTAATGCTTTGCTAGACCCAGGTGCATCTTTGTCTATTATTACTCCATACATAGCAGGAAATTTCAGAATCAGTCCCGAAGTCCTAGCAGAGCCCTTCTAAGTCTCTACCCCAGTGGCTAAAACCATCATAGCTCGGCGGGTATACAGGAACTGCCCGATTATGATATCTCAGAAATCCACATCAGCAGATTTAGTGGAGTTAGAGATGACTGATTTTGATGTCATTCTCAGCATGGATTGGCTCTATTCCTGCTATGCCACATTCGACTGCAGAAATAGGATAGTTCAGTTTCAGTTCCTGAATGAGCCCATCCTAGAGTGGCAGGGTAGCATTTCAGCGTTCAGGGGTCAACTTATTTCCTACATTCAGGCAAGGAAAATGATTTCTAAGGGGTGTTTGTATCATCTCGTACATGTTAAAGATTCTAGTTCTGAATATCCCGACCTCAAAACAGTCCCTATTGTTAATGAATACTCAGATGTCTTTCCCAAAGATCTTCCAGGCATTTCTCTCGAAAGGGAAATAGACTTCGGCATAGACTTTCTTTCAGATACTCAACCAATTTCTATTTCGCCATACAGAATGGCACCAAAAAAACTCAAGAAACTAAAAGATCAGTTGAAGGATCTCTTAGATAAGGGATTCATTAGACCCAATGTTTCCCCATGGGGTGCACCAGTATTATTTGTGCGCAAAAAAGATGGTTCTCTCAAGATATGTATGATTACCGTCAACTCGACAAGGTCATGGTCAAGAACAGATATCCTCTTCCAAGGATTGATGATCTATTCAACCAACTTCAGTGTGCCAGTTACTTCTCCAAGAAAGGGATTCACTACTCTAACTATTTTTGTAGAGGCTCAGAATGAATGGCCAGTTGCTGTTCAGGCTAACCCAGTGTCTAATACTGCTGCAACCCAGGATTCGGAACTTCACCTAAATGAATCCTCCCCTATTCTTAGGATCTGAGTCAAAAGAGGATCCACAGGAGTTTCTCGATCAGGTTCAGAAATTCACAATTATCATTGGGGTGACTTCCAGTGAGAGTGTTAAGTTAGCTACCTATCAGCTACAAGATATAGCTCATATGTAGTTTAAATAGTGGAAGGTAGAAAGGGGCACAATGCAAAGTCCATAGAGTGGGAAGAGTTTTCTACTTCTTTTTTAGATAGATTCTTTCCCTTAGAGATGAGAGAAGCCAAGGTGTTAGAGTATATCAATCTTAGGCAAGGTAGTATGAGTGTGAAAGAATATCCCCATAAGTTTATTCAGTTAGCTAGGTATGCTCCCCATGTTATAGCAGGAAATAGGTCCAGAATGAGAAAGTTTGTGTCTAAGGTATTTGATAGTATGGTCGAGGAGTATAGCACTGTGATGTTAATTAAGAAGATGGACATATCTAGGCATATGGTCTATGCTCAATAGATTGATGAGCAAAAGCTTAAGAAAAAAGAGGGAGAGAATAAGAAAGCCGGAATAGGTAGAATTAGTTTTACTCAGCTAGGTTTAGAGGGTGGTAACCATCCTTAATTCAGTCAGAAGTTTTCAGTTCCATCTCCATCCTCAGCTAGTACACCAGTACCAAAGTTTAGGAATATTAGTCGAGATGGGGCACCAGGCTCCAAAACCCAGGGTAGTGTGAGTAGTGGTCATACCCATCTGCTTTGCAAAGAATATGGTAGAAATCACCTAGCTGCGTGTAGAGCTGGCAATGATGTATATTTTGGATATGGTAAGTCAGGCCACAGGATGCAAGAGTGTAGGCTAATGGCTCAAAAGAGAAGGGATTTGTACCAATAGGGTCAGTCTAACCATCCTACAACTCAGTCCAGTCGTTCGAACCAGCAGAGTGCCACTTCCAGTATAGCTAGTGGGCAACACCTAAATAGGATTTATGTACTTCAGTCCAGATAAGATCATGAAAGTTCTCCAAACGTGGTTACTAGTATGTTATAGATCTTCCATTTACATGTTTTGCCTTGTTAGACCCAGGAACTTCTCTATCTTTTATAACTTATTACGTAGCCGTTGATTTTATAGTCAGACCAAAAACCTTAACAGGACCTTTCTCAAACTCCACCTCAGTGGGTCAGTCTATCATAACCCGATGGGTATACAGGAACTATCCGATTATGATATCTTAGAATGTCATACCTTCAGATTTTAGTAGTAATATTAGTATATGTAGATAAGCAGTGGAATAGGTTAAAGCCTAACCCTTCCTTACCTCAGTGTAAAGTTTTTTACTTTAGCTATCACAATAACTACCCATACCTTACATGTCAACTTTATGATAACAGCTCATATTCATGCAAATTAAAGAAAATCATGTGCGCTTACAATTCCTAGTATGAGAAGTTCTAGTTCACTCAGTGTTGCGAATCACGTTCCATGAATACAGAAACTCCAAACTCAAGTCCTGCAACTCATGACTCATGTACTTATGTCATGCTTTATAGTATGCTCAGTCCCTATGACTTATTCTGTACTCCTAATAGACAACTAAAATTTAGATTTTGTCAAGTATTTCCTCAGTTTAGATCGCTTGATAAAATCTAGGATGTTGATGTCCTATTCCTCAGGCCTCAGTTAAGTGTCAAGTTCGGTATAGTGCCATTCATGCTTCAGGTCCTCATTTTTTAATCCTTTAGTAAACTTTCCTTATGAAATGATGTAGTGATGAGCGATTGCTTAGATAGGAAATAGTAAATATTTTATGATAAGGAAAGATTTTTGCATACTTGTTTTACACGAGGCTGTAGTTATGAAAATAGGCTTGAATGTTAGGTTAGTGTGCTAAGTAAATGGCTAGCAAGAAGTTGTATTTAGTGGTTGAAGGAAGGGAAATCAAAATTTTTTATGAGAGGAGAAGTTGAGAAACTGTTGAATATGAGTGTCTATTTAGATCTTCGATTGATGTCAATATCCATCACGTAGTTATCAGAACCTAGTATTCAGTTCCAGTACAGTCTCAATTGCAGTCTTAGTTACAATCTCAGTCGCTGTCTCAGTCCAATAATTAGATCAGCAACTCAGTTCAGTTTCAGGTTTGCTTGACCATAGCATATAGTTATTAGTAATTTAGTTATCAGTATTTCAGTACCTCAGTTTATAAACTATTTCAGAATAATGTTATATGCTTGGTCTTACATTCTCAAGTAATACAACTTTCATAAATTCATGCTCATTTATCTCATGTTACTCCGTTAGTCCTTACCTCATATGCGTAATACTCTACAATTTCAGTCCAGACTATGTACAGTTCAATATTGCATGACCAGTATTCAGCTATAAGCCATTCAGTTAATCAGATAAGTTAGTATATTTATGCATTCATGCTCAGCGCCCATGTGAATGTTTTCAGTTGTCTTGGGGGAAGCACTTTGATAAGGTGTAGAATATAGTTTAGAGGGTATTCGAGGAATATGTCTAAGCTTGAAAATTTGTAGTTGCAGTGGATAAGTCTTAGTCACTCTATCTTAGATGATGTTCTATAGGCCTTGCCTCATATTACATAATTTTAGCCAGGATGTGATTTCTGATTCGGATGTTTTATTCAGCCCGTGCCAAGATTTATTTGCTCCCTAAAGTCAGTAGAACCTTATATAAAGAGTGTCAAGAAATGCTCTAGTTTAGTATAAGTTCTTAGTATGAGTAGTCTGTAAAGCCAACAATTCAGATTAGCAGTCAGGTGGACAAATTTGTATGGTTTCCCATCTTTCCAACTAGTCGTATTATCCAAAGTCTCATGAATGTAACTATTTCAGGATGGAGCAACCAGGTAGTTGTGAGTTGACCTCAGTTCATGTATCATGCCTCAGTTTTAGATCCTAGATATTCAGTCACAATTTAGTTCGTAGGTTCTTTGTACATCATCCTAATCTTCTCTCAGTAGCTCAGCCAATTCAGTATCCTTTAGGGAGACGTATTATCCCAAGGGGGAGATGCACTATAATCCCCCAAGCTTTCATGATCTAAACCTTTCATTTCTTTACACGTAACGAATCTAGTTTGGAGTAGTGGGTATTCATAAATGGACCCTTAAGTTCTAATATCAACGGTAAGCCATGAATTAGGGGCTCAGTTAAGTTCATGAGATTTAGTTCATGTATCATGTTTCAGGCTTAGTTATGTTCTCATGTTTTCGTTCATGTGTGGTTAGTAAATGATCTTGAGTTTGAGATTGGTGATTTAGTATTCCTAGGAATCCCTCCCATGAAGGGAGTTAATAGATTAGGAAAGAAGGGAAAACTCAATCCTCAATATGTCGGTCCTTACCGAATTCTTAGTCACTTTGAAAAAGTAACTTACGAGCTTTAGTTGCCTCCAGATTTAGCTTCAGTACATCCAGTGTTCCATATTTCCTTGGTTAAGAAGTGTATAGGTAACCCGGTAGTTGTAGTACCTATATAGGGTATAGATATTCCAAAAAGTCTTTTTTATAAAGAGATCCCAGTATAAATCCTCGATCATCAAGTCACAGACTGAGGAACAAAGAAGTTCCGCTAGTCAAAGTTCTTTGGAGGAATCAGTCTGTTGCGGGAGCTACTTGGGAAATAGAAGCAGATATGCGGACCAAGTATCCTCACATCTTCTCTGAAAACTTAGACTCAACTCAAGGTAACAGTCCTACTTTGATTGTCTTTGTTCCATGTTCAATTATAGTTACAAACTTGGTATCCATTACCTTTGCATATTCAGTCATGCATTCACAAATTAGTTCAGTCATGTACTCATGTATCAGCTATGCATATTGTGTATGAAAACTCATCTTATTAGTACTTTCAATCATGTATTCCATGCATCATATATGCATGTTCAATGTATAAACTCAGTCCATCAGTATTTCTCAGCATAATTAGTCTCATTCGAGGATGAATGTTCCCAAGTGGGTGATATTGTAAAACCTCGCAAAATTCTAAGCTTAGCTCAGTCCGTTAGAGCTTGAAAAGAGGTCCCAGACTTAGAAATCTCAGCTAAGTGTTCATACTTAGAAGTATTTTATCCTTTGTAAGTTGCCAATCCTATTTCACGACCCTTTTAACCTTAAAATATCAATTTTTAGGTTGATTCAGGATCAGGAATGCCAGTAGGTAACTCCGGGTGAGTTTTAGAATTTTTGGACCTTGCTTGAAGCATGTTCAGGTGACCAAAATAGTGGGTCAATGCGATCTCGATGCGTTGCGTCGCCCATCACATCAACAAATAATTTTTCCCAATTTTTAGTGCAATTCCACCGAACCGACGTGAACTCCATGCTGCAGGTTGGTCATCACATTGATGTCATCGATGCGACACATCAGTCTGCGCGTCATTGGGCACACTTCCAGTCATTGCCGTGTCCAAAGGGGTATTTGGGTCATTTTTCCACCCTTAATTAGCCCCTAAAACACGAAAATCAGCCCTGAATAAGTAAAACACACTCACTTTCTCTCAAATTCTCTCATGACACAAACCCTAACCCATCAAATTCAGGATCAAGATCCATGAAATTCAACATCAATCTTCACGAATTCAAGCACCAAGGTATGTTAGGTGTTCATCCAAGGGTTTCCTTCTACCCTTGGAGTTCAAGAACCTCTTTTAATACTTCAAGATTATTGAATTCATAAATTCTTTGTTGGGCTTGAATATATTCATGAGTATAATGTTAATTGAGTTTCTAATCCATGATTTATCATAAGATTCATGTAAATTTATTTGACATGTGTGTAGTATTATACAAATTCATATTAAGGCCCTTGAATTTGTAAATTGGGATTTCAAAATCATGATGCCTACTTTTCGATTAGTATTATGTGTATAGATTATGTTCCCCACGTATTTGATAAATAGCTCATATGGATTAAATGGAAAAATCATGACATGCTAGCATATGTGCAAGCCTATATCTTACAAGTATTTGATAAAATGTCTCTATGAATGAGTTATGAACATTATAATATTTTCAAGATCATGATATGCTTTACTTTTAATGTTATCGAGTCCTGGGGGTATCTAATACCCAACAATATAGCTGTTTACCTAGAATTACAGTAGCTTAAGAACCTCAGTGATGTCACGTACAGTAGTATTCGGTTAGTACAGAACTTAGTATATTCAGTCAGCAAATAAAACTCAGAACACTTAATCAGTTACAGTACTCAATGAACTCAATCCAGTTCAGTCAGTTAACATGATTAGTAATAGTTCAGTCTAGCCTAGAACAGTTTAGAAATCAGTTCAGTGTCTTTCAGTTGGGAGTAGAATTTAGCACCGAGCGAGTGCAGGGATGACGACTTCCCCGTCAGATAGGCAAAGTCATTAGTAGAAATCCCTATACTCCAGATCTGCATAGCCGGTGCAGGATGAGGATTCACCTATCAGACTAGGCCTGACTACCTCCCAAGGGTCACCCATTAGATTAGGCTAGAATCTGCCTAGGTGTAACCCACCAGTTAGGCTTCGCATCCTAGTTTTTCATTGTTATTACCCGTGGCACGGTATTAGTATTCCAACTGGGGTCACAGGTTGGACCCCTATCAGGTCATATTTGGTACATGTCAGTTAGATGATTATCTTCAAAAATTTTAGTTTCAGTCTTAGTATAGAACTCAGTTCAGTTCTATAGAATTAGGACTGTCAAAAATAGCCACCCAGCTCAGTATAGAACTAAGTTCAGTTCTACAGAATTAGAACTGTCAGAAATAGTCACCCAGCTATCCGTAATATAGTTATCAGTAACCTCTGATATTATTCATTCAGTTATTAGAACTCAGTATCCAGTGTTACCATGATCTCAGACACAATATACATAGATATGTGCACAGCATTGCATAATTAGTGTTTCATCAGTTTTAGCTATACATGTACTGTCCTTCAGTTTTATTCATGCTATTCAGTAAGTTATTGTTCATACATATGGACCCTTACATAACATCCTACCTCATTTAGCATACCAGTACATTTAAAGTACTGATGAATACTTGGTGCTAGGAAATATTTCAGTGTTTTATGCATTGGACTATGGTATTTAGTTTTGTCAAATTCTGATTAGTGACTACTATGGATTTTACCTTCCAAGAAATTTAAAGGTCCTTCTAGTGGAGCAGGTACATCAGGGGAAAGTACATTTCCTTATATATCAAACCAAAGTACTACTGACTTTGAAATTATCGAGGACGGTTTCTGCTGGAGAAAATATGACCAGAAGGCTGTGAAGAGAAGTTCATATCCCAAGTAAAATTCTTTTCTCATCCTTATGGACAAACTTAAGAAGACAAAATCTAAGGAAATATCATACATTGCGGAATAAAACAATAATAACTAACAAATCCATGCATATGATGAAGATTATGCAGTTGTAGCTTTTCAAATGGCAAAAAATGGTCTTACACTAGAGTTAAATAGATGCCCTGATACTCATACTGTGTAGCGAATAAGTTAAATGGATATTTTGATAATTTACTAGAGTGCCTCTCGACCCTCGTATATGTTTATGTGGATAATACTGCTTCGCTTTCAATGTTGGTATACAATCACTCTTCCAATACTCCATTAAATCCTTCTATCTATGATTACTGAAATACCAACAACATATCCCATATAATCTATCAAGTAGAGTATGGGGAAGATAATATGTATAAAGGCCTTACCCCTACAAGGTAGAGAAGTTGTTTTCAGTAGACTCTTGACTATATTCATGGTGTAGGAACAAACATCAATCAGCTTGGCCACACTTTCACTTTCAGATAACTATTATAAAACAAGCCTTTTTATTGTTGAACTCAACTTTTAAGCTGAATGTAAAAGAACTGACCTTTTTGTAAAAGAATTTGTTAAAGAAATGACGTTTTGAGAACTTTTGGGACTCCCTTTTCTTTTTTCTCTCTCTTTTAATAGTTCAAGATGTACATTGGTAACCTCATTATTCAAACATGGCCCAAGTCTCAAATATTGCAATATTTCTCACAGTAATATCAGTATTGGAGCTTTTATGTGTTACCAAAACCCTTCTAAATCAAGAACAACATAGAAACCCTTCTTATTTAACTGCTAATTTAAACTTCAACAAAAATTAAACAAGGGTCGGTCCTTACAAGGAAAGGAGGGATTTCCCCTCTTTTTGACCCATTACGCTATAAAAAAAATTATACTAACAATTGAAAGAAACAAGACTACCTTATATGCTGAAATTTATTATATTAAAAAGTAATCCTATTTTACCAGATACAATGAAGAAGGGACTTACCATCTCAACCACCGCGAACTCAAGTCTTAAACTTAAATCAACAAAAGTAGATTACAAAACAGAGTTCTCTCCTGAATTTGTATTTGAAGTTAAAAAAAAATCAACAATCAGAGAGAGCTTAATTCTCCCTGCACCTAGAATTTGCAAATCAAAAAATTTCACAATTGAAGAGAAATTAAGGCATCGACTTGAGGAATAAGTTTTGAAACCCTTACCTTACAAGCCAAAAACTACTAGTCCAAGTAAAGAGGGAAGTGGTTTTCCCTAAACAAAATAAGCACTAAAAGAATAAAAGTTTAAGTTTGGGGAAAAAGGAAAAATAAAAAATGGGGCGAGGGAAACTTTTGACGCTTGCTTTTGGCAAAATTTTGATTAAGGAATTGAATAGCCACAAATCAAATAATTTGTTGAAAAGTTTGGTACATATAACAACTACATAATAACTTTTGGCAACAACAAAATTATGTTGCCGCAAATTCATTTAAATTTTATATTTTAAAAAATTATCCACAAACTATGGCAACGGTATTAAATGTCTGCCAACAAAAAAATATTTGTGGTTAAATATTTTATGTCTATGTCGACAATTATATCAAGTTGTTGCTAATTGTCAAGATTTACCAACAATATCATAGTTGTTGCTAAAAGATTGTTGCCAATTCTATACTTTCTTGTAGTGATATTAATTTATACTTAGGGCATGACTAACTAACTATATTTCATGAATTAATCTAACACACAATTCTTATGCACTTATCTTATTACTACAATTCTATATACTTGTATCTCTCTCTCTCACTAATCCCTTTTTATGACAATCCTCATTCTTTATTATACTACTATTAACATTCGTGATGGAAACAACCAAAAATATTAAAAACATCAACAACTTTACAAGAAGGGACACTATAAAATACATCATGTATATAATTATATACACATGCTAATAAGATTTAAATAATTCAGAACATACCTTTTATTCATACTTTGTTGTAGTGCACAATTACAACCATTCATATAACCGGTACACTTAAGGAACCGCCATATCTTATCAAATAACTAATCCACACAAAAAACCAATTACACTTAGGAAGATTATTCAATAAGTGTAAGAACCCACAAAATTCTAAGGTTAACTCAGTCCGTAAAAGCTTGAAAGAGGTTCCAGACTTAAAAATTTCAGCTAAGTGTTTATACTTAGAAATCTTTTATCCTTCATAAGTTGGTAATCCTATTTCACTACCCTTATAAACTTAATTACAAATTTTTAGGTTGATTCATGACCAGGAATGTCAGTAGGTCACTCCGGGTGCGTTTTAGATTTGTCGGATCTTGTTTGAAACATGTTTAAGTGACCAAAATAATGGGTCAACGTAATCTTGAAGCGTCACATCTCCCATCATGTTGACCGATAATTTTCACCAATTTTTTGTAAAATTTTAGTAAACCAATGCGAACACAACGTGGCGTGTTGGTCATCGCATTGATGCCATTGACGCGATGCATAGGTCAACGCATCACTAGGCACGCTTTCAGTCATTTAAAGCCCTGTCTAGAGGGGTATTTGGGTTATTTTCCCACCCTTATTCAGCCCCTAAAATACAAAATTCAGCCCTCAATAAGCAAAATACACTCACTTTCTCTCAAATTCTCTCAAGACACAAACCCTAACCCATGAAAGTCAGGATCAAGATCTAAGAAATTCACGATCAATCTTCACAAATTCAAGCACCAAGGTATGTTAGGTGTTCGACCAATGGTTTTCTTCCACCCTTGGATTTCAAGAATCTCATTTAAAATTTCAAGATTATTGAATTCATAAATTCCATGTTGGGATGACGGCTTCCCTGTCAGAGAGGCATAGTCATTAGTAAAAATCATTGCACTCGAGAACTACGTAGCTAGTATAGGATGAGGAGTCACCAATCATACTAAGCTTGACTATCTCTCAAGGGTCACCCATTAGATTAGGCTTGACTCTGCCCAGGTGTCACACATCAGTTAGGCTTGGCATCCTAGTTTTCCAGTGTTACTACTAGTGGCATGGCATTAATACCCTTCTAAATATGGTCACAAGTTTGACCCCTATCAGCTCAGATTTAAGACATGCCGATTAGATGATTATCTCCCATAGTTTCAGTTTCAGTCTTAGTATGGAACTCTGTTCAGTTCTACAAATCAGGACTATCAAAAATGGTCACCCAACTATCAATAATATAGTTATCAGTAAACTCAGATATCAGTCACTCAGTTATCAAAACTCACTATCCAGTGTTACTATGATTTCAGACATAGTATACGTAGATATGTGCATAACATGGCATAATTAATATTTCATAAATTTTAGTTATACATGTACTCTTGTTTAGTTGTATTCATGCTATTTAGTCAGCTATTGTTCATGCATATGAAACCTTGAATAACAGTCTACCTCACTTAGCATACCCGTACATTCAAAGTACTAATGCATAGATTTTTTTTACCTATGGTGTTTTATATCATAGGTTCAGACACATGGGCTTTTGATCGTACTTAGCAGCCCAGACTATCAGCAGCAGTTTTAGTAGTGAGTCTTCATCTATCGAGGGAATGCTTTTATTTTGGTTATCATTTTATCAGTTGTTCAGTAGTTGAAGTTAGTTGAGGGTTTGTCCCATCAACTCCACATCTAGACAATTCAGTTAGAGGCTTTTCAGACTAGACTTTCAGATAGTATTCAGTTGTACAACTTTTTATTTCAGTTGGTATTTTATTCAAAATTTCAAGTTTTGAACCTTATGGCCTTTTAGCATATTTTTCGTATTTATTATAGTGATGTTACTCTGTGCTCATAGTAGATATCAGTCATGGATTAGCTTGTGGTCCTTCGAGGTCATAAGCACTATGTGGCATCTGGGGTTCAAACTTGGGGTATTACAAACTTGGTGTCAGATCCTAAGGTTCATTAGAGCCCTAGAGGGTCTGAAAGCTATATCAAGTAGAGTCTTGTGCATGGGTGTGTAGCGCGCCACACTTATAGATAGGAGGTTATGAGATGTTTTAGGAAAAGTTTCCCTTTTTACAGTATTCATATTGTGCGAGTGAGCATGAGCTCAAGCTAAATTCTCAGTCTAATCCTTTTCTTCCTTCTAGTTACAAACATGCTTCCTAAAAAGACTAATGGAAAAAGAACTGGAAATAAATCAATACCTCAGTCTATTCAGGCCGATCCCCCAGACGAGCATGTCTCCCATATAGAATTCAAAGTTGTATTCACTACTCTAACTATTTTTGTAGAAGCTTAGAATGAATGGACAGTTGCTGTTCAGGCTAACCCAGTGTCTAATACTGCTGCAGCCCAGGATTCGGAACTTCACCCAAATGAATCCTCCCCTATTTTTAGGATCTGAGTCAAAAGAGGATCCACAGGAGCTTCTCGATCAGGTTCAGAAAGTCACAATTATCATTGGGGTGACTTCCAGTGAGAGTGTTAAGTTAGCTACCTATCAGCTACAAGATATAGCTCATATGTAGTTTAAATAGTGGAAGGTAGAAAGGGGCACAATTCAAAGTCCATAGAGTAGGAAGAGTTTTCTACTTCTTTTTTAGATAGATTCTTTCCCTTAGAGCTGAGAGAAGCCAAGGTGTTAGAGTTTATCAATCTCAGGCAAGGTATTATGAGTGTGAAAGAATATTCCCTTAAGTTTATTCAGTTAGCTAGGTATGCTCCCTATGTTGTAGCAGGAAATAGGTCCAAAATGAGAAAGTTTGTGTCTAAAGTATTTGATAGTATGGTCGAGGAGTGTAGGACTGCGACGTTAATTAAGAAGATGGACATATCTAGGCCTATGGTCTATGCTCAATAGATTGATGAGCAAAAGCTTAAGAAGAAGGAGGGAGAGAATAAGAAAGCTGGAATAGGTAGAATTAGTTTTACTCAGCTAGGTTTAGAGGGTGGTAACTATCCTTAATTTAGTCAGAAGTTTTCAGTTCCAGCTCCATCCTCAGCTATTACACCAGTACCAAAGTTCAGGAATATCAGTCGAGATGGGGCACCAGGCTCCAAAACCTAGGGTAGTGTGAGTAGTGGTCGTACCCATCTGCTTTGCGAAGAATGTGGTAGAAATCACCTAGCTGCCTGTAGAGCTGGCAATGATGTATGTTTTAGATGTGGTAAGTCAGGCCACAGGATGCAAAAGTGTAGGGTAATGGCTCAAAAGGGAAGGGAATTTTACCAACAGGGTCAGTCTAACCATCCTACAACTCAGTTAGGTCGCTCGAACCAGCAGAGTGCCACTTCTAGTGTCGCCAGTGGGCAACACCTAAATAGGATTTATGCACTTCAGTCCAGACAAGATCATGAAAGTTCTCTTGATGTAGTTACTAGTACGTTATAGATCTTCCATTTATATGTTTTATCTTATTAGACCCAGGAGCTTCTCTATCCTTTATAACTTCTTACATAGCAGTTGATTTCAAAGTCAGACCAAAAACCTTAACAGGACCTTTCTCAAACTCCACCCCAGTGGGTTAGTCTATCATAACCCGACGGGTATACAAGAACTATCCGGTTATGATATCTTAGAAAGTCATGCCTTCAGATTTTAGTAGTAATTTTAGTATGTGTAGATAAGCAGTGGGACAGGTTAAAGCCTAACCCGTCCTTACCTCAGTGTAAAGTTTTTTAATTCAGCTATCACAATAACTACCCATGCGTTACATATCAACTTTATGATAATAGCTCATATTCGTGCACATTAAAGAAAATCATGTGCACTTACAGTTCCTAGTATGAGAAGTTCTAGTTCACTCAGTGTTGCGAATCATGTTCCATGAATACAGAAACTCCAAACTCAAGTCATGCAACTCATGACTCATGTACTTATGTCATGCTTTATAGTATGCTCATTCCCTATGACTTATTCTGTACTCCTAATAAACAACTAAAATTCAGATTTTGTCATATATGTCCTCAGTTTAGATTTCTTGATAAAATCTAGGATGTTGATGTCCTATTCCTCAGCCCTCAGTTAAGTGTCAAGTTTGGTATAGTGCCATTCATGCTTCAGGTCCTCATTTTTTAACCCTTTAGTAAACTCTCCTTATGAAATGATGTAGTGATGAGCGATTGCTTATATGGGAAAGAGTAAATATTTCATGATAAGGAAAGATTTTTGCATACTTATTTTACACGAGGCTGTAGTTATGAAAATAGGCTTGAATGTTAGGTTAGTGTGCTAAGTAAATGGCTAGCAAGAAGTTGTATTTAGTGGTTGAAGGGAGGGAAATCAAAATTTTTCATAAGAGAAGAAATTAAAAATATTGAATATGAGTGTCTATTTAGATCTTTGATTGATGTCAATATCCATCACGTAGTTATCAGAACCTCGTATTCATTTCTAGTACAGTCTCAGTTACAGTCTTAGTTACAGTCTCAGTCGCTGTCTCAGTCCAATAATTAGATCAGCAACTCAGTTCAGTTTCAGGTTTTCTTAACCATAGCGTATAGTTATCAGTAATTTAGTTATCAGTATTTCAGTACCTTATTTTATAAACTATTTTAGAATAATGTTATATGCTTGGTCTTACATTCTCAAGTAATATAACTTTCATAAATTCATGCTCATTTATCTCATGTTACTCAGTTAGTCCTTACCTCATATGCGTAATACTCTACAATTTCAGTCCAGACTATGTACAGTTCAATATTACATGACCAGTATTCAGCTATAAGCCATTCAGTTAATCAGATAAGTTAGTATATTTATGCATTCATGCTCAGCGCCCATGTGAATGTTTTCAGTTGTCTTGGGGGAAGCACTTTGATAAGGTGTAGAATATAGTTTAGAGGGTATTCGAGGAATATGTCTAAGCTTGAAAATTTGTAGTTGCAGTGGATAAGTCTTAGTCACTCTATCTTAGATGATGTTCTATAGGCCTTGCCTCATATTACATAATTTTAGCCAGGATGTGATTTCTGATTCGGATGTTTTATTCAGCCCGTGCCAAGATTTATTTGCTCCCTAAAGTCAGTAGAACCTTATAGAAAAAGTGTCAAGAAATTCTCTAGCTTAGTATAAGTTTTTAGTATGAGTAGTCTGTAAAGCCAACAATTCAGGTTAGTAGCCAGGTGGACAAATTTGTATGGTTTCCCATCTTTCCATCTAGTCGTACTATCCAAAGTTTCATGAATGTAATTATTTCAGGATGGAGCAACCAGGTAGTTGTAGTTCACCTCAGTTCAAGTATCATGCCTCAGTTTCAGATCCCAGATATTCAGTCACAATTTAGTTCGTAGGTTCCTTGTACATCATCCTAATCTTCTCTCAGTAGCTCAGCCAATTCAGTATCCTTTAGGGAGACGTATTATCCCAAGGGGAAGATGCACTATAATCCCCCAAGCTTCCATGATCTAAACCTTTCATTTCTTTGCACTTAACGAATCTAGTTCAGAGTAGTGGGTATTCATAAGTGGACCCTTAAGTTCTAATATCAACGGTAAGCCATGAATTAGGGGCTCAGTTCAATTCATGAGATTTACTTCATGTATCATGTTTCAGGCTAAGTTATGTTCTCATGTTTTCATTCATGCATGGTTAGTAAATGATCTCGAGTTTGAGATTAGTGATTTATTATTCCTAGGAATCCCTCCCATGAAGGGAGTTAATAGATTAGGAAAGAAGGGAAAACTCAATCCTCGATATGTCAGTCACTTTGAAAAAGTAGCTTACGAGCTTTAGTTGCCTCCAGATTTAGCTTCAGTACATCCAGTGTTCCATATTTCCTTGCTTAAGAAGTGTATAGGTGACCCGGTAGTTGTATTACCTATAGAGGGTATAGATATTCAAAACAGTCTTTTTTATGAAGAGATCCTAGTATAAATCCTCGATCATCAAGTTCACAGACTGAGGACCAAAGAAGTTCCGCTAGTCAAAGTTCTTTGGAGGAATCAATCTATTGAGGGAGATACTTGGGAAATAGAAGCAGATATGCGGACCAAGTATCCTCACATCTTCTTTGAAAACTTAGACTCAACTCAAGGTAACAATCCTACTTTGATTGGCTTTGTTCCATGTTCAGTTGTAGTTATAAACTTGGTATCCATTACCATTGCATATTCAGTCATGCATTCACGAATTAGTTCAGTCATGTACTCATGTATCAGATATGCATATTGTGTATGAAAACTCAGCTTATTAGTACTTTCAATCATGTATTCCATGCATCAGATATGCATGTTCAATGTATAAACTCAGTCCATCAGTATTTCTCAGCATAATCAGTCTCATTCGAGGATGAATGTTCCTAAGTGGGTGATATTGTAAAACCTCGCAAAATTCTAAGCCTAGCTCAGTCCGTTAAAGCTTGAAAGGAGGTCCTAGACTTAGAAATCTCAGCTAAGTGTTTATACTTAGAAGTATTTTATCCTTTGTAAGTTGCCGATCCTATTTCACGACCCTTTTAACCATAAAATATCGATTTTTAGGTTGATTCATGATCAGGAATGCCAGTAGGTAACTCCGGGTGAGTTTTAGAATTTTTGGACCTTGCTTGAAGCATGTTCAGGTGACCGAAATAGTGGGTCAATGTGATCTCGATGCGTTGCGTTGCCCATCGCATCAACAAATAATTTTTCCCAATTTTTAGTGCAATTCCACTGAACCGACGTGAACTCGATGCTGTAGGTTGGTCATCACTTTGATGTCATCGATGCAACACGTCAATCTGCGCGTCATTGGGCACACTTCCAGTCATTATAAGCCGTGTACAAAGGGGTATTTGGGTCATTTTCCCACCCTTAATCAGCCCCTAAAACACGAAAATCAGTCCTCGATAAGTAAAATACACTCACTTTCTCTCAAATTCTCTCATGACACGAACCCTAACCCATCAAAGTCAGGATTAAGATCCATGAAATTCACCATCAATCTTCACGAATTCAAGCACCAAGGTATATTAGGTGTTCATCCAAGGGTTTTCTTCCACCCTTGGAGTTCAAGAACCTCTTTTAATACTTCAAGATTATTGAATTCATAAATTATATGTTGGGCTTGAATGTATTCATGATTATAATGTTAATTGAGTTTCTAATCCATGATTTATCATAAGATTCATGTAAATTTATTTGACATGTGTGTAGTATTATACAAATTCATATTAAGGCCCTTGAATTTGTAAGTTGGGATTTGAAAATCATGATGCCTACTTTTTGATTAGTATTATGGGTATAGATTATGTTCCCCACGTATTTGATAAATAGCTCATATGGATTAAATGGAAAAATCATGACATGCTAGCATATGTGCAAGCCTATATCTTACAAGTATTTGATAAAATGTCTCTATGAATGAGTTATGAACACTATAATATTTTCAAGATCATGATATGCTTTACTTTTAATGTTATCGAGTCCTGGGGGTATCTAATACCCAACAATCTAGTTGTTTACCTAGAAGTACTGTAGCTTAAGAACCTCAGTGATGTCACGTACAGTAGTATTTGGTTAGTACAGAACTTAGTATATTCAGTCAGCAAATAAAACTCAGAACACTTAATCAGTTACAGTACTCAATGAACTTAGTCCAATTCAGTCAGTTAACACGATTAGTAATAGTTCAGTCTAGCCTAGAACAGTTTAGAAATCAGTTCAGTGTCTTTCAGTTGGGAGTAGGATTTAGCACCGAGCGAGTGCAGGGATGACGACTTCCCCGTCAGAGAGGCAAAGTCATTAGTAGAAATCCCTATACTCCAGATCTGCATAGCCGGTGCAGGATGAGGATTCACTTCTCAGACTAGGCCTGACAACATCCCAAGGGTCACCCATTAGATTAGGCTAGAATCTGCCTAGGTGTAACCCACCAGTTAGGCTTCGCATCCTAGTTTTTCATTGTTAGTACCTGTGGCACGGTATTAGTATTCCAACTGGGGTCACAGGTTGGACCCCTATCAGGTCATATTTGGTACATGTCAGTTGGATGATTATCTTCAAAAATTTTAGTTTCAGTCTTAGTATAGAACTCAGTTCAGTTCTATAGAATTAGGACCGTCAAAAATAGCCACCCAGCTCAGTATAGAACTAAGTTCAGTTCTACAGAATCAGGACTGTCAGAAATAGTCACCCAGCGATCAGTAATGTAGTTATCAATCAGCTCTGATATCATTCATTCAGTTATTAGAACTCAGTATCCAATGTTACCATGATCTCAGACACAATATACATAGATATGTGCACAGCATTGCATAATCAGTGTTTCATCAGTTTTAGTTATACATGTACTATCCTTCAGTTGTATTCATGCTATTCAGTAAGTTATTGTTCATACATATGGACCCTTACATAACAGCCTACCTCATTTAGCATACCAGTACATTTAAAGTACTAATGAATACTTTTTCTTTTGCACTATGATATTTTATATCATAGGTTGAGACGCACGGGCTCCTGACCGTACTTAGTAGCCCAGACTATCAGCTGCAATTTCAGTTGTGAGTCCTCATCTATCGAGGGCATGCTTTTATTTTAGTTATTAGATTATCAGTAGTTCAGTAATTGGAGTTATTTGGGGGCTTGTCCCATCAACTCCATATCCAAACAGCTCAGTTAGAAGCTTTTCAGACTAGACTTTCAAACAGTATTCAGTTATACACATTATTATTTCAGTTGGTATTTTATTCAGTATTCTAGGTTTTGAACCTTATGGCCTTTTAGCCTATTTTCCGCATTTATTATAGTGATGTTACTAAGTGCTTATAGCAGATATCATTTATGGGTTAACTTGTGGTCCTTTAGGGTCATAAGCACCATGTGACATCCGGGGTGCAAACTTGGGGCATTAAAATAAGATTCACCATAATATATATCTATATACATATATATATATATATACATATATATATATACAAGATGTACGTATCATTTTTATCTCTCTTTGTATCATAATTGTATCATTTTACTATGATCTCAATATCATCATCAATATCTTTGTTAATGCCAATATAGGATGTAGTCAATAATTACAAGTATTACCCAAAAGTGAATTATAAATAACCAAGTCAAATTAGATGCAAGAATCAATAATCCAAACAGAACTTACAGTTAATGAAAAATAAGTACTGTAGTCAAAAGTTAACAAGTTCATCACTTCAACTAACCAACAAATATCCACAAACATAATAAATCACAAGTATGCCTGAACTCTTATTCACCACTTATTTAAATGAGTATTATCATTCCCAATCATCAAATATAAACATATCTGAAGACCAATCAATTAAGTATCTGTTTTAGGAGTGTACATTCCACCATAATTTGTGTCTATACTCAAGTTCTATACACCAATTTAATTCATAAATCTAACCCTATTTTATTCACATTGAAACCCGTAAAATCGATTACTAACTAGTAATCCTTATAGTCAAGTCATCACTAGTTTAAGATACTTTCTCCTTTTGTCGATCATTCAACTACTCGACTCTACTCAATTTATAGTTCTAGCTCGATTCATACACCTTTACATAGCTTGCTTCATAGAACTTAGCCAAACTTGACTTTAGATTCTTAATTTATGACATCACATCCCCTTACCACAATTACAGTTAATGAAAATCAAGTACTGTATTCAAAAGTTAACAAGTTCATCAATTCGACCAAGCAACGAATATCCACTAACATAATAAATCACAAGTATTCCTGAACTCTTATTTACCACTTATTTGAATGTGCATTATCAAGACCAATCATTAAATACAAACATGTTCGAGTACCAATCAATTAAGTATCCATTTTAGGAGTGTACATTCCACCATAATTTATGTCTATACTCAAGTTTGATACACCAATTTTAATTTATAAATCTAACCCTATTTTACCATATTAAAACCAGTAAATCGGTTACTAAATAGTAATACTTACAATCAAGTCATCACCAGTTCAAGACACTATCTCCTTTAGTTGATCATTCAACTACTTGACTCTACTCAATTTATAATTCTAGCTAGATTCATACACCTTTGCATATTTTTCTTCCTAAAACTTAGCCAAACATGACTTTAGGTTCTTAATTTATGAAATCATATCCCCTTACCATAATTATTCCTCTTGACTATCGGCATTTCTCATACTCGAAATATACAAAATATTAGGTTCACCTATTTTAAGGTATTAAAAAATAGTTTCATAGATTATAAGTTCACCCAATAACTCTATTCTTACCCACATTTACATATTAAACTTCTAAATTATCAAGTAAGTTATAAAAATGCAAAAAACCCAAAAGGGATCCACAAAAAACACAATAATACTCAATTAGATCCTTATTACATTAATTTGTTATCCATCCAAAACTCTGTACCCATATGACCAAATATGAAATCTACCATCAACTATAGTTATTACATAAGACTTATCCAAGTGTTCTAAACATTCAAGCATAATCTACATCAACTAAACATATCAAAACAATAAACCCATACCAAGGTTACTCTCTCCTTTCTGTCATGCCTCCATTACGCCAATCGTCTAGAAATGAAACAATTGTAGGAGTAATTAAGCATTTAGTCATCGAATAATTACTTTTTATATCCTTATTCATAGTCTAAAACACTACACAAGGGTAAATTAACCATTAACTAGTTCGATCATACTCAGCCAATCTCTATTAATGAAGCTTAAACGTTAAAATTTCTATTTTTATTGAATTCAAAGTTTCAAACCATCAATTTTCTATTTTAGAATCAGTAAGTCATGTTAGGAATCATTAATTAAAAATAAAGTAATTATGTGTGATATTAACTCAACTTATTGGTTTCTCCAAAATATCACGAACTTAGGATTCAAATCTCCAAGAATTCAACCAATTAAGATTGCTCTACTGATTTAAGTTGTTATTGGATTGAGAAACAAAAAAGATGACGGAAGAACTTACCCCAACAAAGAATTTTCACCTAAGGAATTGGAAAATCATATTTCTAAGGCATTGGAATGATGTGTTTGAGTTTAAAACCCAAAAATATCAAAAATAGGCTTATGTACTACCCAGTTATTGTTATAGTGGTAACATTTTTGTTGCATCACTACTGCTATGGTGACCAAAGTTTCAGCCAGGATAGTGTTCAACAAAATAGCTATAATATTTTACTTTGAAGACAAATTAACGAACGCTTATGTGTGTTGGAAAGCAGGGGCAAAGATATTTCATTTAGTGGGTATTGAGAACCTATAACACTTTTATATTTTAGGATATATTCTTATTTGAAGTTGACCCTAGTTTACACTTAGCTTAAAACTCAATCGGTAAGAACACTTCCAACTTAACTTTGCTTTATGGGTTTTTAATGACATTAGTTCATGTCTAATACACTCCTATACTAAAGAATCGATCCTATAATTTATGATAAATGAGGTTATTATGCCTTTACCTCATATATTCTTAGTAACGATCAAATGGGTCACTATAATAGATACTAATTTACCCACTATTCATCCCTAAATTGTCATTGGTGAAGAAGAGAGTTTTTAGCATGATTCCCGAAATTCAACAAACAAAATGATTATGAAAATAATGCAACCTCTCATACACTTAAAAAACACTTTGATAAAACTTATTGAAGTGCTATACATAAATAACACAAAATAGTTACCAACTATCCTACAAACCACAAACACCAAACTCTAGGCACCATCTTTTATCACTATAATCAAAGAAAAATGATATTCAATAAAATTTATGTAATGGGTCATTTAAACACCTTGAAGAACTAATCAATATTATGATGCATAAAAATTCAAGATGAAAATAAAAATAATGGGGAATCACAAATGATAAAACCTACATTTTTACCACTATAGTAACACATGTTGCAGTGGTGAATCTAACTACTGCAGTAGTAATTTTGTCACTACAAAGGCATCACTGTAATGGTAAAAGTACTACTGCAGCACTACTAAGGTAGTAACTTAGGACCTATTCCATTTTATTCTATTTTACTACACACCTCTCAAAATTCTACATCACGAACTAATACTTTCATGATAATCTCTATTACCGAAGTTCTTTAATCCATTTTATGTATCATAAGTTTATACAACTTCCTAAAACTCATACACCAACAAATTAGCCACTAAAATCCTCAAATAAACACACTAAGACCCATAATTCAACACTAAATAACTTAGCATTAGATTTCGAACCAAAAACACACTACTTTGAGGTTTTTCATTTCTATAATAGGAAAAAGTTTAGTGGTGTAGTGATGTCACTAAAATTATACCTCTAAAAAAGTATAAAGAGGTCACTAGCCAATATACAACCAACAAGGTTGTGGTCAATCCCATGAGGAATAGGTCGAAACTCTATCACAAGCTTATTGATATAATTGGAAATTCCAAAAGTATGGGGGGTTGTTAATATAAGAGTAACAGTAATAATGATAGGTAATTAGGGTTATTATCTATATGAGATGATAAGTCTATGGATTTATAAAGATAGGGGGAACACAATCCCCAAATTACACCTCTAAGAAGGTATAAAGTGGTTGCTAGTCAAATATAGATTTTGACAAGGTTAGGGTCAATCCCATATGGAATAGGTCAAAAATCGATCACGAGATTGATGATGTAATTGGAGAGTGCAGAAAGTAAATGTTTTTTGAATATGACAGTGATAGTAACTATGTTAGGGAATTACGGTTGTTGTCAATATGAGATGATCACTAAGATTGTTTTCCCCCTAACTTCATAAGTCTGCGGACTTATCGTTCTTGTTAGACTTTCTTGGTCCTTTGCATGCAAAATCTAACAAGTTATGTATCGCCTAATAATCTCTCAACTTTGGTCTAGGTGAATTTCACCCATATCCTCTCGGTCTTAGAGTTCCACATTACTAACCCTTCCTGGATCTCATATTACCTATCTCATCTCGGTCTCAAGTTAATTAGTTGAATGTTGGTAGCTTTAAATTACTATTGTGATACTTTTCCTAATCTCTACCTTTCTTCTATGTTAGTATTGAATACAGGTGAGTTCCTAATGTTTATAACCATCAAGAAAGCAATCAGTACAAAAGAAATCCCAATAGATGCAAATAGACAAATTTAGAATAACTTTACACTTCCTCTACTTTGTTAATTAATCAGGGTTCCCTCAACCCTAGTTATAGGGTTTAGTTAATTGTAAGAACACACATAGAATTCATAAATGAAAGCATACAAATGAACTTATAATGAATAATAATGTAAAACCAAAATCTCAAATTAATATCAAACCGTAAGACCAAGAACAATGATTCTAAGATTAATAATATATCTCAAAACTCAAAACAATGTAAAAAGTGTATAAAGTGTATAAACTGCGTATAATGATAACAGAACATCCAATGGGTATTTTTAGATACATCAAAAAACCCATCCTGAACAAAGTAAGAAACTTGAGTCAGCACTAACCTACGACCCCACTTACGGGCCGTAGGTTGTACCTACGAGGCGTAGGTAGGCTTTTTGGAAATTAGAGAAATATTCAGGCTTTAGAACACCTACCTACGAGGGTAACCTATGGGCTGTAGGTAGTACCTGCGCCTCTTAGGTAGGGTTCGTAGGAATCAGAACTCATTATCAACCTTTAAAATATTTAGGGCTTTATCCTAAGAAGCAACCTACGGGCCGTAGATTGGCTAATAGGTACACTCTAAGATTCACTTCATCAATTTTTGTTCATTCTTTGATCCGAACTCTATTTTCGTCAAAACCAACAAAAAAAGCACATTATATCTAACAAAAATACCTTACTTGCATAAATTTCTTGTTTTAAGTATTGAAAGCTCCATGTAATCATGAAACATCAATATATTGAACTTAGAACATTTTCGTGTTCTCGGGCAACTAATGCATAACAGAAAAACACAATGCATAACTAGAAAAAACCTAAGGCACCTGTGGCAGTCAAATGAATTTAGCTCAAATTCCTTACCCCTCATATTAAAAATTTTTAAAACTACTATGTGGATCCATGTAGTATAATAGTGTGATACAAAAGAATTAAGTGATTGCATTACATTAGCAACAAACAACCAAGCATATATACAATTGAGACTACTCTAAAAGATAAGAAATTAATGATACAATCCATGTACCCTCACAACACGAATGTCCCAACTCTCACAGTATCATAATGCATGTCAATACAGGGACTATATGAATACACTCACGCTCTCTAAGAAGTTCAAACAATGTGCATAAAATACCATAGACTTTTCCTTATTTCTTATATCTTAGTTTTTTAAAAAGTTGGACTAGGATCACTCTAGGAATTTTCTAGGCTTGTAATATAGGATTGGGTGCAGGCATGTTACATATGGAAAATAGTAACTCATCCCCCTTTACACTACACTTACATTGTTGGCTCGACTACTTAACCATTCTAAATTTTTTCTCCCCTTTTCTCCTCTATTGCTTATTCGGATTAGATGTGGTTTTTTTAATTATTTGCATTTATTCACTCTCTTTCTTTTTTCCCTATTTTCTTCTCTTTTATTTTTTCATATTTTTCTATAACACCCAAACCTACTTTCTTTTTCTTTCTTTTAACACCCTTCTTCATACTCATTTCAACTACGCACCCCTATGATAGCCACCTCAACTTAGGAGATTTTCTTGAGTTGAGGTATACAATTTTCATGGAGGGACTACAACCAAAACATGTTCATTTTAACTAAATAGAAAGATAAAAAGGTGAAAACAAGAAAATAGGTCAACTTCAGCTAAAATTAGGTATCAAGGGATACTTATTCTCATTTGGTTAGTCTTTTTAGCTAAGAGTAAGCTTATTCAAACACAACCTATGATCATGTTCCAACCAACTATCCTACAATATAGACAGGACTAACCAGGCAAGTTCTAGACTAAATTCACAAAGTGAACTAGGTACATGCCCCAGACACACATGGTAGATGGGTATATTATCAACTATTACCTATTATGTTCATGTAATACTAAGCTATGATTATTTTTTCCCTAATACTAATGCCATAACATGATTCGATAATGGTCACACATATAGTCACAACACATAATTCACAAAAAAATTTAGGAGGGGTATTATATTTTTCAAAAACTTAAAAACACAAACAAGATATGTCGACTACACTTAGGTTCCTTATTTTTCTCTTAATTAAACAAAAACAATACAAAACACATATCATGACAGAACACAATACCTAAACATGTTGGCTCTACTATGATAACACAATCCAGGGAAAAGAGTCATGACATCAAAAACCCCAATAGGATATCTAGAACCACAAGTATCTCTACACCTATAAAATTGGCATTCATTGTCCCTAATGCATTATACCACCCTAAATTTAAGAGAGTTAGGAATATACTTGTGATACCTAATGTGTGTAGATCTAATGTCAAATGATAAATAACATAAATAATCACAAATGCAAGAATAAAAAGATATCTTGGGTTGCCACCCAAGAAATGCCTGATTTAATGTCGTAGCAGGACGTGGGGACTATGATTGCTCAGGCTTTATCAAGGTAGTTATCCTTATATCTGATGGTTGCTTCATAGTTTTGCAAACATTGGATGTGACTTCCTCATTATTCTGCCTGAACTTAAGCTCACTTCTTTAAATATCCTCCAATGCTCTACCCATGGCTAAAAATGGTCTCCCCAAAATTATGATCATCTTAAAATCAACCTCATAATCCAAGACAACAAAGTCAGTCAAAAAGATAAAGCTGTCCACCTTGACCAAAATATCAAATGAATGCTTAAGGGGTTTTTGACCGTACGATCTGCCATCAATAACCACATCACTGTTAGTTAGAGAGGTCTCAAGCCTAACTATTTGAACACTGCCAGTGGTATCAAGTTAATGCTTGCACCTAAGTCACACAAATCCCTAAAAAAATCTAGATGACCTAATAATATAGTAAATTTTGAAGGCGCCTGGGTCACTTTTTTTTCACTAAAAATTAATATGTAATTGGACTACAATGATGCAAACCATGAAATCCTCATAACTGATAGTTCTTTTATTTTTCATCAAATCCTTCATAAATTTTGCATTGCCATGCATCTATTCTAGTGCTTAAAGAAAAGGATGTTCACAGTCAAATCTACATAGAAATAAAGTTCTTATACTTCCCTTTTTTGACTTTTTAATTCAATCTTTGGGGAAAGGTAGGGGATGTCATAGAAGGGTCTTCAGTGGTGGTGTGACCTCCTTACACTTTTCTTTATTTTAAGCTTCTTTGTCTCTAACTGTAGGATTCTGATATTCCTCATCATTCATCACTAGATTTAAAATTTCATCTTTTTCTACGTTATCAATGTCCACAAAGTCATCCCTCACATTATCAACCATAGATATGGGTGGATCAATAGTGGGTTTATCGCTCCAAGTATTAATATCTAAACAATGACTGTCATTATTCGAATTTCAAATCATGTTTCTAGGAAGAGTGCTTGGCTGACACTAATTCAATGTAGCAAACACCTGCCTAAACTGGTGCTCAAGCTTCTTTATTACTGTAGCATGCGATTCTACTTTCTGGTTCAAACCCAAAATATTAGCCCAAATTTATTTAAGAAAGCTCTCTTGGCTCTCTAAACCTTTTATAAGATTAGCAAGCAGTGCTTGCTGTCTGGAGTCAGCATCATGGATCCCTGATGGAATATAAATACTATTATTCTCCTTATAATCATGATTTCTCCTCTAGTCACCATCATGCTCTTTGATCATATCCCTATAACTATCTTCGTGGTAGTTATAACCTTGATTCCTTTACCCTTAGTTCTAAGTGTCTTAGATAGAACCTTGGACCTTGGATCAAAAATCTACCATCTCTCTATCTAAGTACTTTGCTTTTTGCTCAGAATTAGACTCATTATGTCACAGAAGATTTTTCTCTTATTCCTACTACATTTATTTTTTCTACTCTGATAGCTGTAAATTGCTTAGTAAGCAACCCAATCTCAGTCCTCAACTATGCTACCTCTTAGGACACTATCTCATCTAGGTCTCTCTGCTCACTGGAAGCACCAATATCATAAGTAGCAGCTGACCTATCTGCCCCCCGAGTATTACACCCTCGATTGGTTTTAGTGATCTTGTCTAAGGTTTTCGAAACCTTCTCCCAATGAAGACTCATGAAAGACTTACAAGTATCAACCACAACCTTTTATTTGTATCCAAGGCGATATAGAATATCTCCAACAAGTTCATACCTAAAATTCGTGATTGGGAACATTCATTAGCTTCTTCTTGAACCTTAACCATGGCTCATATAGTTATTACTAATGTAACTATCTAAAATTATAAATCCCATCCTTTAACTACAATATTTTATAAGGCAGTAAACAACTCTTTCCAAGTGGTAATGGACCCACGAGGTAGCTCTCCTAACCATAACATCACTTTACCTGTAAGAGAGAATTGAAATAACCTGAGTCATAGATCTTCCTGACTTACCTACGACAAATTATATAAAGTGTAAATCACAACGAAGTTCATAATATGCATGTTTGCATCATTAGTAAGAAAACGAGCAAATGCACTCTATAAATTAAGCAACTAGATCATTGCATTTGTAATGTCACATTTCTTGGGGAAACTCTAGAGGAATGATAGTTCCTATTTAATTGGTTCAAAATACCCAAAATATTCTTCTGAATCATCATAATCTGGCAAATAATGATAATTGGGTGGTTGAACTCTATCCCTATTGAGTGATGCTTGAAGATTTTTTTCTCCTTTCTATCCCTTTCTTTAGCATATCGGGAAAGTGATAACCTCACATTATCTTTGGCTATTTATCGGTTATTGATTTCCTTAAAAGTTTCATTAACATCATATAGAGGTGGCCAATTTAATAAATTTGGGTCAGCATGAACCACATCATACCAGGCTCATTGATCATACTCTTCTATTTTATAATTCTACCATAAGGTTCGTTCAAGCTTAAGCTATAGTGGGAATCAGGGGATTTCCTTGACACTAGTACTTACATACACTGACGTATACCCTAGAAACATTAGAAAATTGAAAACTAACAACCTCAACAACCTTAATCAATCAAACCACAACTATATTCCTTGGTAATGACACAAAAATTAGATGTCGCCTAAATTAAACCCCCAAGAAAGTATAAAGCGGTCACTAATAAAATATAGAACCTAATAAGGTTGGGGTCGATCCCACGAGGAATAGGTTGGAAATCTATCATAAGATTACTGATTCGACTGGAAAGTTCAGAAAGTGGATGAGGTGTTTTATGAATATGAGAGTATAGCAGTAACAATTATGGGAAATCAAGCTTGTTATCAATATGAAATGATCACTAGGATTGTGTTCCCCCTGACTTTATAACTTTGCAGACTTATCATGCTCGTCACACTATCTCGGTGCCTTGAATGCAAAATCTAACAAGTTATGTATCATATAACTGTCTCTCCATTTTGATTTAGGTGATTTTCACTCATCTCCTCTCAATCTTAGAGTGTCTCATTACTAGCCCATATTCTGGACCTCAGATTAACTATCTCATCTCGGTCTCAAGTTAATTAAATGAAGGTTGGTATCTTTAAATTACTATTGTGATTTTTTTTTTATAATCTCTACCTCTTTCTCGAGTAAGTATGAATATAGGCTAGTTCTTAATATTTGCAACTATTAAGAAAACAATCAACATGAAACAAATCCCAATACATACAAAAACACCAATTTAGAATGACGTTGCACTTTACTTGCTTTGTTCATCTATCATAATTCCTGCAACCCTAGTTATGGAGTTTAGCTGCTCGTGATTGTAAGAACACACATAAAATTCATAGTTAAAAGCATAGGAATGAGCTTATAAAGAATAATAATGTAAACCCAAAATCTCAAATTAATATCAAACCCTAAAACGAAGAACAATGATTCTAAGATCAATAATATATCTAAAAGCTCAAAACAATATAAAAAGTTTATAGAGTGTGTAAACTACGTAAAATGATGAAAGAACATTCAATGGGTATTTATAGATACATTAAAAACCTATCCTAAAAAAAGTAAGAAACTTGAGTCAGCACCAACCTACGACCCCACTTACGAGCTGTAGGTTGTACCTAAGGGGTGTAGGTAGGCTTTGTGGAAATTAGAGAAATCTTTAGGCTTTAGAACACCTACCTATTAGGGTAACCTATAGGCTGTAGGTAGTACCTACGCCACTTTGGTAGGGTTTGTGGGAATTAGAATTCATCATTAACCTTTAAAACTTTTAGGACTTCAACCTAAGGAGCAACCTACAGGCCATAGATTGGCTAATAGGTACACTCTAAAATTTACTTCATCCCTTTTTGTTCATTCTTTTCTCCGAACTCTATTTTCCTTCAAAACGAACCAAAAAAGCACATCACATCTAACAAAAATATATTACTTGCATAATTTTCTTGTTTTAAGCATTGAAAGTACAATGAAACCATGAAAAATCAACATATTAAACTTAGAACATTTTTGTGTCCTCGGGCAACTAACACATAACAAAAAAACACAATGCATAACTATAACAAACCTAAGGCACATATGGCAGTCAACTCAATTTAACTCAAATTCCTTACCCCTCCTATTTAAAACATTAAAAACCACTGTGCGGATCCATGTAGCATAATGGTTTGATACAAAGGAATTGAGTGATGGAATTACATTAGCAACAAGCAACCAAGCATATATGCAATTGACACTACTTGAAAACAAAAGAAATTTATGATACAATCCATGTACCCTCACAACACGAATGTCCCAACTCTCACAATATCATAATGCATGTCAATACAAGGACTATATCAAGACACTCACGCTCTCAAAGAAGTTAAAAAAATGTACATAAAATACCATAGACTTTCTCTTATTTATTATATCTTAGTTTTTCGGAAAGTTGGACTAGGATCACTATAGAATTTTTCTAAGCTTGTAATGTAGGCTTGGGTGCAGGTATGGTACATATGGGAAATAGTAACTCATCCCTCTTTACACTACACTTACATTGTTGGATCGACTAATTAACCATGTTTTATTTATTTCTCCCCTATTCTCCTTTATTGCTTATTCGGATTAGATGTGGTTTTCTTCATTCTTTGTATTTATTCACTCTCATTCTTTTTTTCCTCTTTTCTTCTCTTTTCTTTTTTCACATTTTCTACCTCACCCAAACCTATTTTCTTTTTCCTTTAGTTAACACCCTTCATCATACTTATTTAAACTACGCACCCCTATGATATCCACCTCAACTTAGGTGATTTTCCTGAGTTGAAATATACAATGTTCACGGAGGGACTACAGCCAAAACATGTTCATTTTAATTAAATAGGAAGGTGAAAAGGAGAAAACAAGAAAATAGGTCAACTTTAGCAAAAATTATGGATGTAGGGATACTTATTCTCATTTGGTTGATATATAAACTAATAAACATCAGAAAACCTATCCTAAAAAAAGTAGGAAACTTGAGTCGGCCCCAACCTACGGGTCGTAGGTTGTACCTATGGGGTAGGCTTTATGGAAATCAGAGGAATCTTCAGGCTTCAAAACACCTACCTATGAGGGTGTCATATAGGCTATAGGTAGTACCTACACCTCATAGGTAGGGTGTGTAGGAATCAAAACTCATCATCAACCTTCAAAACTTTCAGGACTTCAACCTATGAAGCCACCCATGGGCCAGAAGATACAACCTACAAACTGTAGGTTGTCTTGTATGTACACTCATCTTTACTTCATCCCTTTTTTCTTATTCTCTTATCTAAACTCCATTTTCCTATGAAACCAACACAAAAATACACATCATATCTAATAAAAAATCCTAAGTACTTGTATAATTTCCTTGTTTTAAGCATCAAAAGTGTTTAAGCATCAAAAGTGCCATAAAACCATGGAAAATTAATTAAACTCAACTCTACCAACATATCAGTGTGGATTTTCACTAACACATATATTCTCCACCACAACTCATGTGCAATGCCCCAATTGTTTTGAACCAGAATGCCACATGGTGCTCATGACCCCGAGGGACCACAAGCTAACCCCTTTTGATATCTGTATCTGAGCACTACATAATATATTAAAATAAATGTAGAAAACTGGAAAAATTTTCCATAAGGTTCAAATTCTAAAAATACAACTGAGTTAAGTCTATCAATATCAAAACTAAACATCTTTCTGAATAACTAGTCTAAAAACTCTATAGTCTAAAAACCTTTAAACTATTTGAATAAGGAGTTGATGGGACATATCCCCAACTAACTCCAACTATTAATCCACTGAAACTAGTAATAAAATGCAAGAAGAACCATTCTCAAATGATGAGGACTCACTGTTAGGCCTGCTCCTGTTGACTAGAACTGAGCTACTAAGGCTGCTATGGATCTCGTACTTTTGAACCTATGGTGTAAAGTAAAACACCATAGCTCAAATACATCAGTACGTGGGAATGTACTGACTATGCAAGATGAGGTAAGGCTAAATGCAAGGGCTTATGCATGAACAATTTCTTAACTGAATAACATGATAGTACTGAATGAGGACATATGCATGAATGCACAAACCATAACTGAAATCATCATGACACTGAATATTGAGACTCGGATACTACTTTACTGACATCTTAACTCACTACTAATACTGAGATACTGAATAGCTAAATCTTCTGATATTAATAACTGAGTAATATAGTTGAGATAAGTTCTCTCTAGTGGGTGACCTCTTAAACTTAATGATAATAGGAATTCTCAACTGAAATCTGAGATCAGTCCTATCTAGCAGGTGATCTCTATATATACTGATAATGAATATGATTTGACTTAATATGAGATCAGTCCTATCTAGCCTGTGATCTCTGAATCTGATGATACTGAAGCTAATTAACTAAATCTGAGACCAGTCCTATCTAGCGGGTGATCTCTGAGTCTGTTGATAATTATAATAATTGACTGTATCTCACAGTCCTTACTCTATACTTTTGAGCTGAGTTCCTTTACTGAGACTGATTCTGAAACTGAGACTGTGGGAACTAGTCATCTAACCGACATGCCCCGAATCTTAACTTGTGGGGTCTAACGTGTAACTCCAGCTGGAAGGGTATCAGTACTGTGCCACGGGTAAAGACACTTCTGCTATGGAGTCAGTCCTGTCTAACGGGTAACCCTTAGGATCAGTCTAATATATATATATAACATACTAACGGGTGATCCCTGAGTATGTCATTCCTATCTAATGGGTGACATATCGTACCTACACTGGCCATGTAGTTCTGGATCTTAGGGATTGCTCCTAGGGATGTTAGTCCTCTATAACGGGTGAGTCCCCATCCCTAGGTTTGCTCGGTGCTAAGTCCTACTCCCAAATGAAAGACTCTGAACTGATTCTTTTTCTTAAACTGTACTAGACTGAGCTGAATCTATTACTGATAATACTGAGTAACTAAGTTAAACTAAGTTCACTTGATTTCGAAGACTGATGGAATACTACTGAATCTCGTTATTTGACTGAATGATACTGAGTTCTGAATTGTTTACTGGAGTGTTACTAAGATCTGAACTGAATTCTTGAATACTACTAAGACCTGAGTTAAGTACTGAACTGAAGCTGGAATGCTATTAATACTAGATTACGGAGATTTCTTAAATTTTGTAAATGTTTGAGAGTACTGAATTCTATAACTGACTGAGTTCTACTAATTGTAGCTTGATTTAGAGTATCTTGAAACTAACGCAGGCTCTAGACTTGTAGTTAATTTGTCGGGTAAAAATACCCCCAGGACTAGATAACATAAAAGTAAAACACAACCATCTTAAATAATCATGACCATATACTTTCATCCATCATTACAATCATTAAAGCATCTCTTCAAGCACTTGGAAATCATAAACATGTGATAGTATAGGGAGACATGCTATTGGCTCATACTCCATTCAACAAGATCTTACAACAAACACTTAACATGCATTGAAGAGCACATAATTGGGGGATTTCATGCTAACATGTCACAATTCATTCACTAAGGCTTTTCAACAAATACTTGGCATGCATAAACTTACACATAATTGGGCATTTCTTGTCAGCATGCTATAATGACTCTAATTTCTTCACATAAACGTTTTATCAAAATATATGGGGAGCATGCTTTGGTTATACAACAAATGCTACATCAACCAACTTGCAGATTTAGGGATTTAACATAGACTTAATGCAATTCAAATCATAACAAGATCAAAGATTGAAACTTGTATTCTAAAGCATGGATTATAACTCAATAATAACATAAACATGAACTTCAATTCATATGAATCATGAAAAACTAATAAAATCACAATCTTTGAATTTAAAAAGGGATTCTTGAACTTCTTGGGTGGAAGGAACCCAAGAATCAACATCTGCATACCCTACTACTTGATCCTCGGAAGATTAATAGTGAAATGTTGATGATTGGGGTCTTGATTTTGGAACCCTAGCTCTTGTCCTTGAGGAAAATTGAGAGAAAACAATAATATTTAGGTTTAATGTGGCTGAATCTCATGTTAAGGAGTAGATATAGGGGTAGAAAAATGATCATTTTGCCCTTGGAATTAAAATTTGGAACTGCAAAAATCTTGATTTTACACTCTGATGCGACGCGCCATAATCGCGCTAGCTTACTGGAAATCAGATAATTGGGAAACTGGGCCTTGGCGCGACACGGTGGAAATTGTGTTTCCACCTTGGTTACAAATTTTAAAGACACCGTGAAGTGATGGAAATGCGGAGGCTCTCTAGAATTTGACAATTGCCATTTTGGCTGGCTCCGCGATGCACTAAAGTAACAGGTGGTACATTGTCTTACTCAAATGGCAATAACTCTTTGCCCGAGTGTCAGATTTGGGTGAATTTGGTATAGATGGAAAGCTTATTCATTTTCCCATATGATAAAAAGTCAAAATCTTGGAAATACCATAGGTAATAAAAGGTATTCATCTATGAAGCAATATCTTTGATGTTGTAAAGACGAATTGAAGCTAGATAGAAATACGGGGTATTCATCATGTTAGTCTATTCGACCCTACAACATGCCTCAACTACTCAAGGGTCAATACCAACCAAGTATTATTATGCAACAATGAGAGGGATATGATTATACCAAAACACATAATAACTCTACTCCCTCAATCGATCCTATGCAACAGACCACCAACCGAAATTAACCTTATCAACTCAACTACACTACATTGAAGGGATACTATTAACCAAAGATTATTCCTATACAGTAAGGTTTTACATAATATCAAACAAAATTAAGACAACTACAAGGTTAGACTAGTAGCCCTTCTTTCTCACTAAGCCTATGAACATTATTCAACTATAGCTTTATTCACATCCTTAAAACTTAACCCATTTTATTCATTTATAGTTATCATGGGTTTTGTACAACTGGATAGTCTACTTTTAGAAGATCAACGCATTCACCTTCATAAAATCATACAAGTCACTTAACCAAATAAGTTGTATAATTGTCAATCACCCCATTAAGGTTCAACTTACCAATAATTATTAAAGCTATTATTATCATCTCCCTTGTGATATTATAGGAAACAACTAATTTTATATACCTATTCAATTTTACATTACTGATATCAACTATATAATTACCTTATTTCTATGTCAGCAATGTTGTGATAAACAACTAAGTCCATCATAGTTTAACCAATTATCTATTAAGGCATCATTAGCCAGTCAACTTATTTGTCACAACCTTATTTCTTAGGTCATAATGACACCTACTATAATCCACCAGTAGGTAAGCCAACCCATAGTCTTAAACTACTAGTAATAGACTACTAAGAGAAATAATGGAAGAATGCAAAATAAATATAGTAGAACGGCTAAAATACACAAGATAGTACCAAAACCTAGAGGAATTAGTACAAGATCTTCTAGTAAAATAAGACTATAAAATAAAGTACTGAAGAAAAATATACTGATACACCCCATCTTTGAATACAACATAGAAACTAGTCTAGTCCATAAAAGGGAGAATAGTAATACTTCAAATTCCAAGAGCTCATCCTATATCTCTGAACAGTAGCTACTCTAGACAATGCACACAACAACAATGAAAACCCGTACTTAATCTATAGGCTGCAGAAGTGTAGTATGAGTACCAAACATGTGGTACTCAGGTAACTGTTGACTGAGCTCCAACGATAATGTAAATATAAATAATATTCAAGAAGTAATATAAACTATATCTAAATATCTAGGAAAAATAACATAGTAAATCTAAGGAGACGATAAGGATAAACTATCCTATTCTAGACATACTCCAAAAACTATTCACTATATAGTATATCGCCGCCCAATATACAAATAAAGAATAGAAGAAGGACATACCATTGTAGTATACAAGTCCAAGGAATGGATATACAATATGAATAAATGAAGGAAGGAAGGTATATATGGTAATACCATAATTACATATATATATATATATTTATATATACCTAAATGTGGCTAGCTCGAACGTTCAATCTAAGTAGTCACACTACATCTCAAGGCCTCCTAACCATAGTAGAAATTAGTGCTAACATAATCAGGGTCTAAAAAAATAATGCCTAACCATGGGATAATCATGCATAATAAAATAACCATAAGATAAAGGAAACAGAATCATACCTAAAATATCAATACTAGTCCAATAATCAACCAGTCACAAACTAATCATAATAACAAGAATAATATAAAGTAACTAACTAGTCCGGACAAGAAATACCTAAAATGGGTCCCATAACTTGGACGGTCCAACCAGCATACATAATATACCATAAGCAATACTCATTACCTGTATCTATGCCACCTCCATAGGGATGATAGATATAGGTGCATAAAGGTGATAAGGAATGCGCATGCAAGGATGAATATAAAGTTAATCCATAATACCATGACCGATCCAATTACCATAAAGCAACCCTGTGTATATACTGCCACAGCTTAATGGCTTACAAAGGCAGTACTTATGGTGACCTCACTTCTCTTGCTCGATGGATCAAAGATAAAAGAGAGCCTAGGGGGTTCTAGAGTACCCATGTACACTAACTTGGTTCTAATCTGAGATTTCTAATAACTATCATCATCATCTAATCCTTTCAGTACCATAGATATATAATGTACAGGCTAGAACCATGGCTAAAAGAGTGTGAGTTTTTAAATCCATTGCCTGGGGTAAAATCTGGGACTAAATCATTATTACAGTATGGAAAGGGTTAGAATCTCTCATGATCGAGGTAAATAATAGTAGCAAAACCATGGACCAAAATCTATCTCGATCGAATCTTTGAAACATCATTTTTAGTTGCAAAGACTCATAAGCTATCCTTTAAGATTGTATGATTCCCATTATGAAGAAATCCATTTTACAAGTGAAAAGTAGGAATAAATCCCTTTTTAGGAAAACAACACTACAACCATATTTTTAGCTGAAATCATACCATTTACCATTTTAGTGAGCATGAATGTACTGAATCTATGCATGCCAACACCAGTATTCAAATAATATGATCATAAGCATCAAAATATCTATAACTACAGCCACTTACTTTACTAGGATAAAACACTTCCAACCATTATCATATTCACAACCTTAGGCCCAATAATATGGTATTTCACCTTAAGGGTCAATCACCCTTCTAATCCCCAAACGTATAAATTAGGATAATTCATGGTATTTTACCTATAATCACATCCTAGCATACCGATCTAATATGAAACATTTATATTGCACCACCTAATGAAGAAGAGTAGATAGAAACCTACCATAAAGCCGAATCACAAGTCCTTGAATTTCCCACAAATTATTTGTCTTTTCTCCATGATTTGAAAATTTTATCACACTATAAAAATAGTAATATATAAGTTTGTTTTGGAGGAAAATGAGGCCTATATTTCTAAATTAAGGGTCTGGTCAAAATTCGAGTCAATAATGGGCCCATAGGGCCTGCAAATGGAATCCAAAATTAAATTAGTCACGAGGTCCCTCGAAGGACAAAAAATATGTGCTCAAAAATTGAGATAAAGTGGACTATGAATTATGTCTCAAATCAACCCTTAAAGTTTAGGTATTCAAGAACTAATTTCTAAGAATTTACCATGAATTATGATGAAAGTTGAAGGAAAAATTAATGGGAAATGACCAAGGAGTATTAGGATAGCTTACCTTAGCTTCAATGGATGATTTCCCACCTTTTTCTCTCTTTGAGCTCTCATCTTGGTGTAAAAATGATGGAAGATTGGCTGGAGAAATAATTCAAAAAAACTATAATTAAAGTAAGTCTTTGGGCACAAGGGTGACAGGATTACTCTTGTTCAAACCCCACATACCTTATTTGGCTTTATTCAATGGAACAAGATGACCTTTAAAGCCTTGAGGATGTTCTTGGAAGTTTTTCTTAAATGTTCTTGAATGGTGATACTTGATTCTTGAGTTTTCTTGGAGAAGGGTTTGTATCTAGTTCTTGGGGATTAATCTTGAAATAAACCCTAGTTTGATGTTATTAGTCAATATGATGTTATTAGCTTTGATCTGATGTAATTGGGTGTTAAAAAGGGTGGAAAAAGACCCCAAAACCCTTTTAAACGGCTTTAAATGGCTAAACGGAACTTGCGATGGCTTGGGCTATGGTCCATCACAGGCTTGACGATTCATCATCCTGCCCATTGTACTTAGGCCAGAACAGGGACTTACTTCCTTAGTTGCGATGGCTTGGGCGATGGTCCATCGCTGGCTCGACAGTTCGTCGACCCTCCCATCGCACTTTGGGCAGTGAATGGGTTTACTACCTCAGTTGTGGCAGCTTGGGCGATAGTCCGTCATAGGAGCGATGGTTCGTCGGCCTTCCCATTGCTCCTGGGCAATTTGGACAGCTCTCAGTAAAATGTCCATAACTTTTTATCCCGATAACGGATTTTGGCAAAATTGGTATCGTTGGAAAGCTAATTCAATTTCTCAAAATTGGGGAAATTCTATATGATTTAAAAATTATTCACTTAGGAGGTCATCCCTTAATCTTCTGGAGACTAAATTAGACTTAAATAAAGTTTGGGGTATTACAGCTAATAAGTGTCTGAATGTACCCTTTAAAATGCAAATATCATTATTGAAAGTTCATTTGGGCAATGTGTCAAACACTTGGTGTGCACACCTTAGTTTTCTACCTTTTTCACACATTTTGGGAATTCAATACTGCCCCACATGTGTGCACACCTTAATCAAGCATCCAACACCAAACCAATACCAAGTATGATAACATGGAAAGCTTAACAATCAAGACTTTAGGACCTCTCTTAATAATGCATTCTAGGGACTTTTTTAAAAAATAAGAGCATGGATTCATGATACCTACAGGTTTTGTGATGCAAGAGGCATGCAAGGATGCCGTGGGAGATGTCACAAACTTGGCAAGAATTTATCTCAATTAGAGAGTAAAACTTGAAAGGGAGTGTGAGGGAATTTAGGGATTAAGTAGCTGAAATGACCGCGACCGCGGTCAGGTGATTGCGCTCGCGGACACATAGGTGACTAAGATCGCACTTGGGGACTACGATCATGGTAAATGATAGCAGTTCTATTCCCCTATTTCCCTTGTTCAGCTTTTTGTTCAATTTTTATAGACCTCTCTTTACAATGCACTCTAGGGAATATTTTAAAAAATAAGAGCATAGATTCATGATACCTACATGTTTTGTGATGCAAGAGGGATGCAAGGATGCCATTGGATATCTCACAAACTTGGTGAGAATTTATCCCAATTAGAGAGTAAAACTTGAAAGGGAGTGTGAGGGAATTTAGGGATTAAGTAGCTAAAATAACCGCGACCGTGGTCAGGTGATCGCGATCGCAGACACATAGGTGACAAAGATCGCACTTGGGGACCATGATCGTGGTAACTGAGAGCAGTTCTATTCCACTATTTCCCATGTTTAGCTTTTTGCTCAGCTTTTATAGATTTTCCCCCTGTTCAGTTTTCAATGCAAAATTGTGCACTTCCCCCTTTCCAAGCTCATCTAATGCACTCTATAGTACCATTAATGCATGAGTTATTTATATTCAAAAGCTAACATGTATACTACAAAAACATGAAAGAAAGGATACAATCCACTTTTATTGCATTTGTGGGTTGCCTTCCACTTAGCTCCTTAGTTAACGTCGTGACACGATGTCTTCCTTCATCCATATTCAAGGTGGGTACTCAAGCCTCTCCTTATTCGCCCTCTCACTCTCCACATCCACCACGAAAACAACTTGGAGCTCCGTGGTTTGCTTCTTTATCTTGCATATTTTGAAATAGACCTCATCCTTTTTTACCCTAAACTTTATTTCCCCCATCTCTAAATCATCAATGGCTCTTTAGGTGGCCAATAAAGGACGACCAAGGATGATAGGTACCTCTTGGTCCATTTGACAATGCAATACCATGAAGTACGCAAAGAGTATAAACTTTTCCTTTTTAATAAGGACACCAAACAAAATTTCCACCGACCTTTTGATGGACCGGTCCATCATTAAGAGTCACATAGAAGTCGGTGTAGGGGAATCCAATTCAATATTCTAATAGATGATAAAAGGAATTAATTTGATGCTCACACCAAAGTCACAAAGAGTTTTTGCAAACTCATGCATCCCAATTGTACAAGGGATGGTGAACACTCTGGGGTCATCTTTCTTTTCCACAACCTTACTATCTATAATAGCACTACACCCATGAGTGACCTCAATAGTGTCACCTTGTACAAGCTTCTTTTTGGACATCAAATTTTTCATTAGCTTAGCATATATCGGGATCTATTGGATCACCTCAAGTAACAGGATGTTTATCGATAGATTGCTAAGTTTTGCCATAAACTTTCTCAATTTTTAACCTTCCTCTTTTTTATGCAATCGTTAAGGGAATAGGGGAAGAACTTAGAGTGTGGGCCTTGCTTTAGCTTTGAGAATTTTATCACTCAAGTCTCCTTTAATCATCAAGTGTATTTCCACTCCTTGTGACAATTTCTAGAAATTGAGCATCATTCTTTGGATTAGCAATCGTGTCACTAGGGAGTCCACCTCTAGGCCTAGTATTTAGTTGCGTGGAGATTTGCCCAATTTGGGTTTCCAATTGATTGATAGAGGCGAAGTGAGACACCACAGTTTGATATATTTGAGAGAAATAACCTTTCAACTCATGGACCATTTTGTCCGTACCTTCCACTTAATTCAATATTCTTGATAAAACATCCTCGATCTTGAATTTTTTGGGGTTAATGTCACTTGACTGGTTGGTCTTAGCTCGATCATGAGGGGGAACATAACGGTCTTAATCACACTCCTTATCCCTCTAATCTCTATCCTTCTCTTGGTCTATACAACTTTGATTCCCACCTTGCCTTTGATAGGTAGGGCGGGAACCACCTGAGTAGTTAGACAAATACCAAATTTCTTCATCCAACTTCTTTGCTTCTTCATCATCTTCATAAGATTTTGATGCTACGACATTTATCGGTTTCACGGGTGAACCCATAACATGCTTTTTCAAGAGTTCAAGTAGGGTCATCATTTTTCCCATGGTTTCATCCTTCTCTTTATTCCTCTTTCTTTGTTCATTACCGATCATTGGAACATCGATATCCTAGGTATGCCAACCTCGATTTTGCTTTGACACTTCTCCTATTAATAGAAAGGCTGTATAGTGGTGCATCTTCACTATGGAGCCACCCGCCGTATTATCCACCACTATTTTGTTTAATGGATAAAGGGCACGGTAGAAGATCTCAAGAAACATCTTCTCTGGTAGTTCATGATTTAGGCATTGGGCCAATTTTCCATTAAACCATTCCCAAGCTTCATACAATGGCTCTCCATTCATTTGCTGAAAATTCACAATCTCGTCCTGCTTTTGAAGCATTTTAGATGGTGGGAAGTATCTATAAAGAAACACCATAGTAAGCTCATCCCAAGATGTAATTGATCCGGTAAAAGTGAGCGGAGCCAGAAAACCGTCTCGCCCATCAGTAAGAATAGGAAAAGGCAAAGCTAAATAGATTCTTGAGTAATGTGTGCTATATTGAATGGCACACACACTTCCACAAAATTCTTCAAATGGACATTTGGGTCCTCAAAGGCTTGACCCCCGTACAATCCTTTAATTTACAACATATGAAGCATGACGCTAGTCATATCAAAGACTCCGTTCCCATTAATTGGTGGGATACAGATTGCACTTGTTTGGCCCGCTTCATTTAGTTGGCCCTTATCATCTAGAGGGCCATCAAAGGGACCCATGTTGCTTGCGTTATCACTCATTGTTCTGTTAACACTTCGATCACCTTAAAAAATTTAAAAACAACAAATAAAGTAAATTATACCACCCGAGTATTCCCAAATAAGAATCACACCGCACAAGTGAAATCTAATTCTACTCCCTGACAATGGCGCTATTTTGATAATGCTCAACTCAGTCTCATGTTTGAAGGGTGAGGCGGTCGTTGTCAATAACACAACTTGAGTTGAGGTCGAATCCACAAGGAGAAAGTTCTAAATTTCAAGTCCTATGGGTGCTCTAATTACTAAAAGGTTACTCGGAAGGCTAATAAAAAAGACATGTAAAATAAAATTGGGGGAATTAGTTTGGGATTGGTTTGTAACGTTTTTTATTAACAACACACGAATATGACACTTTTGATTTAAAATTAAGATTTGATGATGGTTTAACATGAAACTTATTTGTTAGCTAAAGGATAGGCTAGGTCGAAGATCATTGTGGTTAATCTTTCAATAAAACCATAATGATTTCACCCATTAGCTCTTTCAAGCACCTAATAAGTGTGCAATTCGTAATCACCCAAAACCTCAATCAATCATCCCTATTTCTAGGATGATGCTCTTGATATGATTTACACTCCAATTACACTTATTTCTAAGAGTGCAAAAGGTTGTAAACCATAGGCTTAATTGTCCACCATTGCCTTGTCCCCTTATAACCTTCTTTCAAGGATGTTATGTGTTACTTCATGTTCACCTTCATCCCTCTTTCTAGGATGATGAAGGGTTACTAGAGTTTAGGGTTTTCACCCATCTAACCCATTTGGAATTTGGGGTTTTTACCTACAAATTCTAACTCATAAATTTAAGAAATGGTAGAATCCTTACTCAACAACTAACAATCATACAAACACAATAACACCCATACACAATTACACTTTAGTTCAACATAATCCCAAGACTAAATTACTTAGCTACTCATGAAGAAAGTAAAGAGAGATATACCATAAGGATTATCCAAAGCATTCATTCTTCACAAAATTACTTAGAAATTAAACCTCCCAAAATTAGTTACACATTTTCCCAATTAGGGTTTCTTGCTTTTAATTCAAAAATGTCTATGAGGTAAGCAATACCCAAAGAAGAAAGGGTTTTTGCCTATATGAGGTTTGGGATTCGTCTAAGCAATTTTACAAAACTGCCCTAGGTTATATTCCTGCTGAACCGAGATCGTGCAGGTTTGACCATGACCGCGGCTAGCAATCACGTTTGTGCTCCACGATCGTATTATGCTGACCATCTTGACTAACTGCGATCTTGTCCTGAGGACTGCGGTAACTGAGGCTGAACTGCTCCAGGTTTCCAGCTGCACTCCTTTTACTTCCATTTGATCCTTTTTTAGCTCCAATCCACATCTTTTCACCTTATCAACTATATGCTTGCAAAATGTGGATATTAGTGCATTTAAACCATGATGATGCCTCATTTTCTTGTAGAAAAAATGGTAGTGTGCACATATGTTTGGTCCAAATGAGTGGTAAAATTACCACTCATCAACTTTCATCCACAAAAGTTAATGGATAAAAAGATCATAAAAGCTTAAAGGAATAAGGTACTGGGCCCGCATAGTCCTCTCATGACTTCCCAAATAACCTCCAAGAAGAAATAACACTTCTAAGGGATTTTGCCACAAGAATCCCTTTTTCAACCAACTTTCTTTCTTCACTCCCAAGTAACCTAAACTCAACCTCAACCACCAACTGGCCTCCAACTGAACCGAGAAAGGCTAATTCACAAATCTAAACGACAATACACTAATACCACATTGATACCAACACAATCAATGAAAACTCATCCAAGCTAAAGGAAAACCAAGGAAAGACTCATGCAACCAACTCTAATGCCCAAATATATCCTTCTTTTACCTTTCCAAACCCGCTATCCACTCCAAAACCAACAGAAAGTCATTTGAATCCTGTCTGCATAATCCCAACACACTAACCTCGAAGAACTAAAGTTGATCCACCGAAATTCATAAATGTAAAAAAAAGAATAAGCCCCTAAGGTGCTACCTAGGCACACAAATGGCGATAACCTAGGTTTGTAATCTATGTCGATGCTACAACTGGTCCAGAGGCCATCAAAACTGGAAAGAAGGAGACCAAATCACAAATACTCACCACTATATGATCCACTCATGGATTCTTTATCAATCAAGGATGAATCCATAATGAACCCAACTCATGCATACTATTCTTGTTGAGTAGATCATCTAAATTTTTAAAAAACTAAAAACTAAGGTCAAAGCTAAAAGAACCAATACCATGTCCATGGACTACCATCTGAACACCTATCAACCACAATACATTTAACTAGAAGAAGATCGAATATATAGGCAAAGAGTAGGCTTAATCATCCTAAAGATGAAACTCTAACTAAGACAAAATCTATAGATAAAGGTTGCATCCAAGCTCTAGTGCTACACTAAGGATGAACCTCCTGATAACAACCATCTAACACTGTCTTGCAGACGGGCAAACATCTACACTCAAAATCTATCATAATCTCCAGACACCATTCTAAGGCGTTAAATTCAAAACTAAGCTAATGAGTCTAATTTAATGCCAAATACTCAATTGACTTAGTATCCAAATCAAACATATCTAAACTAGATCATGTCGGAGCCAAAACCTTAATATAGCTTAAAAGCAAAATCATAACGGAGGATAAATCACTGGTTGAAACCACAAGCAATAAACTCCATATATATTGGAGGGCATGAACCTCCAAAACATGCTCAAGAACTCACCAAGGATACAAACTGTACGAGAGATAACCAAAACTCTAGCAGCTTGGAGAAATACAACTTTAGCCAAAAACTAGTCAATCCAATAATCCATATTGGCAACAAATACCAATTCACCAACTTAAGAAGCGGTCATAGAAAATATCACCTATATCTAACTCTCTTAACTCCATTAAAACAAGAACCCTATCACAAAAAGAATAGAGTATCAAACACCACACCAATACCAAGAGCAAATTATCACCAGCAGACAACCCATCAAAAGTAAAAGACGAATCCAAGATTTATCAACATAAACATTAAAACTACTATTGAGCAATGTACTAGAAAATCAAAAGAACGGACCCCAAATTGGTGAACCTCAGAAATGGACTATCTAACCAAATCGCCAACTCTAGAACCATAACAAACCCATAGAAGGTTAACTTACCTTCACTATAATAAGCCACTCACTAACTGATCTAGCATTGCCAACAGAAGAGGGAAACAATCAACCTCACCTCGCCATAAAAGAGAAATCATCCAACCAAGCTAGCCATCTAATCCAACAAATAAAAACTATAAGGAAGGGAAATTCTAACTAGATACTACTAGTATAGTCGTCCCCCAAGAGAGGATAGATAAATATTAAATAATAACAGTAACATCAATAGTAATATAAACATCAACATAAAGTACCAATGATGAACATCAATCATCTGTACTGCGATCGAGCCATAAAAAGGCTAATATGCCAAGATAAATGGGACTCAAACCCAAATGCTACACCCATAGGGAAAATATCGAAACTGGTACACTCCATCCACTACTAAAAGAAATAATCTACAGGGGTAGTCATATAATCATGAACTCTATATCAAGTCAAACAACAATCGATATATAACTACCAAGACATACAATCATCGATAGGTATAAAAACCCTAATACACATAAATAAAAATATAAATGAAGGAAATTAAAGTGCACCCATTATGGTAAAATCCAAAGTCGTATGCCTAGTGGGCTGAGGGAGAATGAATCTAAACAAGTCCAAACTTAGACTTATTGTCTAAATCACCAACTATGGCACTAAGTACATTGCCTCTGATCGAAGGTGACATAGAATGAAGAGACGTATCTGAATAAGTTGAATTACAAATAATCCTATATCGGGGACACTTTATGGACCAATGATTGATCTCTCTGCAATCATAGCAAACCCCTTAAGCCATAACCTAGAAGGAAATATAGGCTAACCCCAATTGGCTGACCAACTGATGCCAAGGACACTCCCTACTAAAATGACCATCCTCCCCGCAATCATAACATATCTCAGGAGCTCTAAGATGGTAAGGAACACATTCTAACTTTGTCTAAACAACTAAATTACATTTAAGGCACTTTCTAGACTAATGTCCCATCTTCCCATAATTAAAATAAGCTTTTTGAATTCTCTAAGGTGCTACCCCTCCTAATCTAAAATGGTCGACATGGCTTGAAGAGTCATACCAAAAAATCCATAAGGTACAGTAAGAACTCTATCCGTTGTTACCACTACAACTAATCTAAGAGCCACTAATATTCTGGGATACTACTTATGTAAGACTGATAGGCTACAAGTGAAGCTGACCTTTTCTAGGAGGATCCACATCCCTAGAGTGAATATCAATAGCACTGTACTAATGATATGGACTCTTACCACCACCTCCATAATTCTGAATATGTTCTCTCTTATGGCCCTCGTATAATTAGCAAACTGAAGGAAGGAATACCTTGCTCTGACTCCAAATAGAGTAATGCTAATACTTTAATAAATTTGTACACTATCTCATGCTTTGAAGGATATAGCATAGGAATAAGCTTGGCCTACTAAAGAAACCAAATCTTGTACACCAAAACTGACAAGGTACCCTATGGACAACAACAAATCCAACTCTGGCTTAAGAATTACTTGATAAACTTTATGTAATCCTTGGTTATGAGGTATCCATAAAAAGACTTAGGATCCCCAATGCTAAATCTCAAAAGACTGAAGCGGTCACAAGCTCCACCAGAGTCAAGGTTGGCCCCAAATCCTCTGAATAATCCTAAAGATCTTTAATATCCATCCATAACTCCTTGGTGTAATATTGCATTGAATCTCTAAAAATGTATGTCAAAGTCCCATCTGCATCTATCAAAAACCTTGCATAGTCTATCTGGAATAGAGTAAAGTCAAGAAACGTACATAAGGCTCATAGAAATATGGACATATGACAATGAGTTAAGAACAGATTTTTCTAAGAATGCCCAGTAGCCTCCTAAAGATAGGATAAAGACATCTCCACCCCAATTCACATGACTCTCATAGACACTAAGCTCATGATGGCACCTTCTATAACCTATTAGTAAGTATGCCAACTTGAAGTCCAGAACTACTAGTAAAGGACTGCTAAGAGAAATAAAGAAAGAATGAAAAATAAATATAGCAAAATAGTTAAAATGCCCAAGATAGTCCCAAAACCTTATGGAATCAGTACAAGAGCTTCTAGTAAAATAAGACTACAAAATAAAGTACTAAAGAAAAATACACTGATACAACCCATCTTTGAATACAACATAGAGACTAGTCTACTGCATAAAAGGAAGAATAGTAATACTTTAAATGCCAGAAGCTCACCCTACATCTCCAAACCATAGCTTCTTTAGATGATGCACACAATAATGCAAAGAACCCGTATTATAATCTACAGGCTGCAGAAGTCTAGTATGAGTACCAAACATGTGGTACTCAATGAACAATTATTGGTTGAGCTCCAAAGATAATGTGAATATAATAACATCCAAAAAGGAACATAAACTATACCTAAATATCAAGGAAGAATAACATAGTAAAGATAAGGAGACAATAAGGATAAACTATCCTATTCTAGCCATACTCTATGACCTAACCACTAGACCATATATTGGTAGCCAATATACAAATGATGAGCAAGATAAGGATATACTATAGTGGAATACAAGGCCAAGGAATGGATATACAACATGAATAAACAAAGAAAAAAATGTATATACAGTAATACCATAACTCCACACACACACACATATATACCTAAATAATTTTAGGTCAAAGATACAACTTAAGGAGTCGTACAAGCATTTAAGGCCTCCTAACCATAGTATAATAAAGTGCTAACATAATCAGGGTCTAAATACATAATGCCTAACCATGGGATAATCATGCATAATAAAATAACCATAAGATAAAGGATGAGAGTCATACATCCAATATCAATGCCAATTCAATAAGCAACATATTATGAACTTACCTTAATAACAAGAAAAATATAAAGTAAAAGATCAGCTCAGACAAATAATACCTAAATCGAACCCCATAATGCAGAAGGTTCAATAAACATACATAACATACCACAAGAAATACTTATAACCCATATCGATGTAACCCCTTTTAAGCTTGATCGATATAGGCATATCATGTTGATAGGCAATGTGCAAGGATGAATGCAAATTGAATCCATTATAACATAACTGATCCAAGTACCATAAAGTAACCCAGTGTATACATTTCCTCTAGCTTGATGGCTTGTAAAGCAGGACCTATGATGAACTCTTTTGTCTTGCACGATAACTCACAGACGAAGGTGCCCCTAAAGGGTTTAGGAGTACTATATACACTGACCTGGACCCGATATAAAATTTCCAATAACCATCATCATCATCATCATCTACTCCATAAAGTACTATATATATAATGCATGAGCTAGAATAGTGGCTAAAAAAATCTCTTTTTAGGACAAATAGTAGAAAAGCCATATTTTTAGTTGAAATTGTACCATTTACCATTTTAGTTAGCATGAATATACCAAATCTATGCATTCCATCACCAGTATGTAGAAAATATAATCATAAGCATCAAAATGTCTATAACTACAGCCACGTCCTTTACAAGGATAAAAAACTTTCAAAAATCCGACCAATATCATAATCACAGCCTTGGGCCTAATAATATAAATATATGGCATAACCATAACATCATAATCTGGGAAAACCATCACAATCCACTAAATATCATAGTAACCATTATACTAGTAATTAATTAGTCTCAACTATGCTTAACATGCAAGAAACCTAGGGTAATAAGATCCTTGAAGCATTATAAGTATTCACTTTATGGGTCAACTACAGTTCTAGTTTCGAAACCTTAAATTAGACTATATCATGGTGTTCTATAAAAAATCACTTCCTACCATATGTATTATACCATATCATGAAGAAGAGTGGACAGAAGCCTACCTCGAATCCAAATTACAAGTCCTTGAATTTCACATAAATAGTTTGTCTTAGCTCTATGATCTTGAAATGCCATCATGCTATCAAAATAGTAATCTACATATCATTAGGATTAAAATGACACCTATATTTCTATATTAAGTCTTTTGTCAAAATTTGAGTCAATAATGGGCTTGAAATTCATTTGAAATACATTACAAAAGGTATGGGAAAAAGATAGGACGTTCAACACTTAACAAAAATTGTACAGGCTAATTCTAGTGAGTCGACGTGATATCATCATGTAGAATCATTCCTTTTGATGATACCATTAACACATCGTGATGGCTCAGTCCATGCACTACCAAAATAATTTTATTCTTTGTCAACACAGATTGGAGTACTTGGCATTAATTCTTAGGAAAAGCTGGAGAGAATCTTGAGGAAATATATGGGATGACATGCCATTTCTAATCCCATAAGAATTATAATCTATATATTATATATACTTATGTTAGGCAAAAAGAGAACTTGGACAATTTTTGGATAATATTGAACAAGTTGGTGGTGGAGAAATCTTGGACACTTAGGACATGAATTAGAGAAAAATAGAGGCTGCTACACGTAATTAGGTTTTATCATTTTTTTAGCTTTTAATTCATATCATGTATTCAATTATTTAGATCGTGATTATGAATATTAGTGGCTAAAAACCCTTTTTCTAGGGTTAAAGCCAAGAACATGAGTACTATAGTTTTGGATTAAATTTATTTAATTTTGTTTATCATTATTGGTTGTGTGTTTATTCTTTGTTTTTATTAATATTTTATGGATTGATCACCCATAAAATATATGGTGCACTTAATAATGCCTTAATAATTGACTCCTGAAATCGATTGTTTGGTTATGTGTAAATTTTTTAATTGGGAAATAATAGGGGTTGTGATAGCTAATCGTGATGGTGTGAGTCTGAAAGATTGACACTAGAAACTCATGTGTTTCAACATGAGGATTGGTCTTGATGATTATGTAATTGTGGGGTACAAGGAAATCCCCCGAGTATATACATACATATGTATCATAGAGGGCGAAGGGTACAAGGAAATCTCCGACCACCTATTGTATCTCCAGTTCATGCGGCTAATACACACTGGGGATCATTCAGGGGGTAACACTGGACATATATATCCCATAGGTAGATTATGATGGTAACGCCTCACAACCCTTGTTAAGGATTTAAAGTGCATGATAAGCCTTGTTCCCTATCCCGACATAGTATATATAAATATGTATTTGGATATGGTTATGTGCATTGATTTTACTTGGTTTTGGATTGATGGAATTGATTTATCTTTATCCCTGAGTTACAAGCTAGCGTTCACCCTACTAACTGTGTTCAAATGTTGTATCCCTATGTTATGCAGGAACCGACCATACTTTCACTCCTCTTACATAATGACTAGGTGATTTGAAGAAAGTATTTGAGTTAGACTAAAGTTTTGAGCTTCCATACTTTAAAAGATCCCATTTCATGCCATGGATTTCTTTATATCTTTACTCTTTCATTTGGTCTTGGTTTTGGCTATAGTCAGGGGCATGTCCTGATAGATATTGTTCGGTTTTGATTAGAGCCTTTGATGGACTAATATGGATATAGAAAGTATTGGTTGGTTTTTTGGTCATTGGTGGTTGTTTTTTGTTATAGTCTTATCAAAATATCTTTAAGTTAATATTCTCTTATCTTGTTATATTTTTGTAAGTCGTCTCATAGGGGGTGTAAGGTGGTTAATGGTTTGGGTATTGGGGGTCATCTCCAACTGGTTGGACTTGATATAACCAACATGGCTAGATCCTAGTTTGGGTCATATCCACAAATCCGTGTACAGTAGAGTCTGTTTTATGGGTTCATAGCATGCCAAACTTATAAGGGAGAGGGTACGACACATTTAGAAATATTTCCCTTTCTTGTTCTTCCATTTTTGGGCTATAGAGTCTAGGATCTTGAACTCTCCTCTAAATCTCCTTTTGTTTGCCTTTTAAATCATACCTTCCTAACGATCTGAAGCTTATGGAAACTCATCTATCCCACTCTATGACGATGTGGATGGATCTTGTCCAACTTATAGGTTACAAATCTAGTCAAAGGTCATTGCTTTAAATTTTCCCTGTGGAGTTCCACCAGTCTCCACTGACCCTACTCTGAATGGTGACTTTCATGCTCAATTACCTTAAGGAGATATTATCAATGACAAGTTTTAATGTCCTATTCATCTATTGACCTAGATAGTGGCCTCGCTATCATGCCAATCTGGTCCTATTGGTGTGAGATGGAATAAGAAAAAGATGAGAAATAGGCAGAGAAAGACATCTCAATATTTAGACTGAGGGAAAAGTCAGAGAAATAGTTGAAGAGATGGTCGATAGTGTTCTGAGCAAGGGAATTTGGGTAGTTTCTATGTGGTTGGCAATGTCCCTTATCTTTAGTATTTTGGTGAATATAATTTTTGGGCTGATGGAGCTCGGTTAGCCCCACCCTATCCTCCCTGCTAGTTTTATGGTTAGTTGCATCATGGTTAGTACTATAAATAGAGGAATCAGTGTTTTAGTTATGGAAAGTTAGGTAACATGTAGCGGGAGTATCCCACAAAGATTGCCACTGGGGTAAATAGGATAATGATTGACACTTTTCTAGCTCCTACACCGAAGGATGCTGCTTTTGGCTCTGGCACTGGATGGGACCATTTCTGTGCTCTCACCATCCTTTAGAAGTCTAAGTGATCCCCTATTGTCATTATTGGTATGTTAAAACTATTCTCCCATGGTGTGTACTTTTTACTTGATCCGAGGTTCACTATTTTTTATATGACCCCAACTGTGGCTGTGTATTTTGGTTTTAGTCTCGATTGTATTTTGAAACCCTTTTCTATTTCTACCTCGGTGGATGACTCTATGGTGGCTAGAAACGTTTATAGGGGTTGTGTGGTATTTATAGGTGGTAGAGATACATTGGTCTATTTGTTTGAAATTGACATTATTAATTTTGATGTCATATTAGGGATGGATTGGTTTCACTCGCGATATACTTCCCTAGACTGTCAGACCCATAAGGTTATGTTCATATTCCCAAATGAGAAAGTTATTAAGTAGGAAGGGGGTTTCCAAGTATCACGACCCAATCTAGGGCCTAGCCATGATGGGTAGCTCAATTCCAACCAGGATCGGAGACCACCCTTAATATACAAACCATTGACCACCTTACACCCTATGTCAGATAGATTACGAATATATAAAAAGATAAGAAAATATCAACTAAAAGAAATTATAGTAAGTCTATAACCAAAAGAAATCACCAATAACCAAACAACTAACCAATAGAGCCCATGTCCATAGCCAACAAACCTTTTAATCAAAATCAAAGAGTATCCAGTTAGGATAAATCCTCGACCCTAGCCAAAACCATGACCAAAATAAATAGTAGAGACATAAAGAAATCCATAGCATGAAATGGGGTCTTACGAAGTATGGAAGATCATTACCTCAGTCTGACTTGAAAGTTATCCCCGAATCACCTAGTCACTATGCAGGAGGAGTAGAAGTATGGCCGGTTCCTGCATCGCATAGGAATAAAACATCTAAAACTGGTTAACAGGGTGAACACTATCATGTGACTCAGGAATAAAGATAAAGTAATTCCATCAATCCAAAAACAGTTAAACCAATGCACATAACCATATGAAAATACCTACCTACATATATAATACATATATATACATACATACATACATATATATACACACACACCATGTCGGGATACGAAATAAGGTTTATCATTCACTTTAAATCCTTAACCTGGATTGTGAAGCGTTACAGCCATAATCCACCTATGGGCTATATGGGTTGAGTGCTATCCCCTGGATAGTCCCCAGAGTGTGTTAGCCATACAAATTAGAGTTACCATAGGTGGTTGGGGATTTATTTGTACCCTTCACCCTCTATGATACATATGTATTATAAGAACGAGCAAATTTCTCTCATAGTCTGAACCTTAGAGTGTGTCAAGTAAAGCATAAATCTGGTCCAAAAAGGTTGAGAAGTGTCTTCCCAAGTGAGAAATATTTTTAACCATCTAAAATTTCCCTAATATCAAATTTTTGTCATGTAGATCATTGAATAAGCTTTCCATCGATACCAATTTCATCAAAATCCGGCATCAGACGAGGAAGTTGTAGGCATTTTACAAAAAATAGTCAAAACTGCCCAAGTGCGACGGCTGGGCTGACGGACCGTCGACCTTGCGATGGACTGTCACCCATCCCATCGCAACCAAGGTTGTGATGCCCAAGTGCGATGGCCAGGATAATGGAATATTGAGGCTGCGATGGACCATCGCTGGCACCGTCGCGCTGAGGCAGTGTAGCCTAATCCTGGCCAACGTGCGACAGACGAACTGATGGACTGTTAGGTTTGTGACGGACCATTACTGAGACCATCGTATTGAGGCAGTGTGTTCCTTTTTTGACCGTTGTGCAATGGATGATCCAATGGACCGTCAGACTGAGTGATGGGTCATCACTTCAACCATCGTAGACCCCGTTTAGTATTTTTCATTCATTTTTAAAAGGGTTTTTTGGTCTTTTTACCCTCTTTTTTCAGCCCCTATTTATATTCGATCAAGGCTCACAACTTCATTTCTCATCTTCAACATCAAAAATAAAGCTAGGGTTTCTAAAAATTCATAATCCTTCCTTCTTTGTCAAAAAAAAAATCAAGAGAAATCAAGAAATTAAGAATATCTCCAAGAGCTTTCAAGGAAGAGTTTCTCTAAGGTATGTAGATGTTGATTCTTGGGTCCCTTTCATCCAAGAAGCTCAAGAACCCTATTTTAAAATTCAAAGATCTTATGTTTGTGGGTTATCATGATTCATGTGAGTTGAAATTCATGTTCATGCTATTATGGAGTTTTGATTCATATTTGTTTGCAAGGTTTTTAAGCTTTGACCCTAGTAGGTGATATTCATGTGATGTTCATGATAAACCCTCTTTAAGTTGCTTGTTAAGTAATAGGGTCATGTCAATTAAGTGAAGAAAATTGTTGAATAAGCAAAGAATGCTCCCCATATATTTGATTAAAATGCTTATGTGAAGGAATTAGAGCCATTATAGCATGTTGACTACAAATCCCCAATTGTGTGCAAGCCCATGCATGTCAAGTGTTTGTTGAAGAGCCTTAGTGAATGAATTATGACATGATATTATGAAATTCCCCAACTTTGTGCTCTTTGATACAAGCTAAGACTTTAATATATGCCAAGTGTTTAATGCAAGACCTTGTTGAATGGATTATGATTCGATAGCATGTCCCCCTATGTTATTACATGTTTAGGATTCCTAAATGCTTGAAGTGATGCTTTAGTGATAATGATAGTGAATGATTATCCATGGTCTTGATTATTCAAGAATGGTTATGTTTGAATTTTATGTTATCGAGTCTTGGGGGTATTTATTCCCAATAATTTTGTTGTTGTCTAGAGCCCGTGTAAGTTTTTACGATAATTCTAGTTGAGCCATGTTTTGAGAACTTAGCGAGTTATATAACTCTATATTCTAAGATAGATACAAAACTTAAGAAATCTCAGTAATCTCTGTAATCACCGTAATCTCAGTATTGCTAGTAATCTAGCCTCAGTTCTGTACCCAGCTCAGATCTAGTAGTATTCAAGTGTTCAGTTCTGACCTCTGTAGTAATCGAGTACTCTATTCAAAGCTTAGTATCATTCAGTCAAATAATAAGGTGCTGTAGTATTCCGTTAAGTATGAAATCAAGTGAATTTAGCTTAACTCAGTCAGACCATTCGAGAAACATGATCAGTATCCGATTCAACTTAGTTTGTATTAGTTAACAATCAGTTCAAAGTCTTTCAGTTGGGAGTAGGAGCTAGCACTGAGCGAGGGCAGGGATGGTGGCTCCCCGTTAGAGAGGCAGAGTCATGAGGAGTAATTCCTGAACTTCATAACTGCATAGCCAGCACAGGATGCAGGAGCCACCCATCAGGAAAGGCTGGTCACCCGTCAGATAGGCTTGACTATTTTATGCCTTAGGGTTGACTTCCTGCGAGGGTCACCTGTCAGATAGGCTTGACCAGAGATGTCTTTATTTGTGGTACGGTATGAAACCCTTCCATCTAGGGTTATAGGTTGGACCCCACCAGTTACGATTTAGGGTATGTCGGTTAAGTGACTACTTCCCATAGTTATAGTTTCAGTATCATTCTTCTAAAATCAGGACTGTTAGATATAGTCATTTATCTCAGTAAGGAACTCAGATAGTTCTATTGATTTATGGACCACCCGTCAGATAGGCTTGGTCTTATATAAAGTTATTTTGTATCAGATCTAGAGATCACCCATCAGATAGGCTTGATCTTAGTCTCAGATTTAGTTGAGTATTCTTATTATTAGATCTAGAGATCACCCATCAGATAGGCTTGATCTCAGTCTCAGATTAAGTTGAGTACTCATGTTATTAGATTTAGAGATCACCCGTTAGATAGGCTTGATCTCAGTCTTAGATTTAGTTGAGTATTCTTGTTATCATATGTAGAGATCAATCATCAGATAGACTTGATCTCATTCTTTGATTTAGTTGAGTATTCTTGTTATCAAATCTATAGATCACCCATCAGATAGGCTTGATCTCAGTCTCAGATTTAGTTGAGTATTCTTGTTATCAGATCTAGATATCACCTGTCAGATAGGCTTGATCTCAGTCTCAGATTCAATCTAGTATTCTTGTTGTCAGATTCGGACATGATCTTTTTTTTATCATTGATAATAGATTCTAGAATTCATACGTTAGATAGTTTGATCTTTGATGCAGTTAGTTGAGTGTAGGAAGCTCAAAATTTAATCAATGACGTGACTATATTTAGTCGATCGCTTTAGTATCCTCAGATTCTGAGATCACTCGCTAGATAAGACTGATCTCAACTCTAGTACTCAGCTATAAGTATTAGATAAGTCAGTTATTTAGTATCTTAGCATTAGTAGTGAGTTTAGATGACACTAATATAGTATTCGAGTTTCAGTATTTAGAGTCTTGCTAGTGGTAGATATGGTTTGTATATTCATGCATGTATTCTCATACAGTACTCTCATAATTATATAGTTAAGTAATTGTTCATACATAATCCCTTGCATTTAGCCTTACCTCTTCTGCATACTCGGTGCATTCCCATACTAATGTATTTGCACTATGGTGTCTTATTTGACACCATAGGTTCAGAGGCCTAAGATCCAGAGTACCCTTAGCAGCTCAGTCCCAGTCAGCAGCAGTAGATATAACAGTGAGTCCTCTTTATTCAAGGATGATCCATTTATCATTATTGCATCAGATTTTATTTATTTTTAGTAGACGGAGTCAGTTGAGCACATGTCCTATCAACTCTACAACTCAGATAGTTTAGAGGCTTTTCAGACAGATGTATCAGTATTTAGTTTTAAATTTTGAGTATTTTTAGATGTTTTGAACCTTATGGCCAGTTTTTGTATTTATTATCTATATGATGCAGTATCCAAGTATAGAAATCAGTAGAGGGTTAGCATGTAGTCCTTCAGGATCATGACCACCGTGTGATAGTCTAATTCCAGAAAATTGGGTCGTTACAAACATGGTATCAGAGCCTAAGGTTCAATAGTATCCTAGATATTCTGAAAAGCTACATCTAGTAGATTCTTATGCATGGGTGTGTTGCAACCACATTTATGTACAAGAGGCTATAAGATATTTTTAGGAGTAGTTTCCCTTCTTTCACTATTTATATAATACGAGTGATCATGAGCTCGAGTTGATCCTCAGTCTAATACACCTCTTTCTTCCATTTATAGAGTATGCCTCCTCACAGAAATTATATCTGTAGGGTTGATGACCAACCCCCTTCGCCAGTAGATCCTAAGAATAAGATATGTCACACGTCGAGTTTTAAGCAGTTTTTCAGGCGCTAGCCCAAGCTGTGATGACTAATGTTCAGGAGAACCATTAGGCTAAGGCCCCAACTCAGCATGATGGGGGTTCAGCTAAAACCAGAATTAGGGATTTCATAAGAATGAACCCACCAGAATTCTTTGGGTTAGTAGCAGGTGATGACCCACAACTTTATCTAGAAGAGGTCAGGAAAAATACCCAGATTATGCATATTTCTAAGGAAGAGAGTTTAGAGTTTGCATCCTATAGGCTAAAGGATATTGTTCATGATTGGGTAGTGATATGGAAGAAGGGTAGAGGGGAGGATGCAGCTCCCGTGGCTTGGCAAGAGTTTTAGGGTGCCTTCTTAGGTAAGTTTTTCCTGTTAAAGATGAGAGAGGATAAGGTAGAGGAGTTCATAAACCTAAGGCAAGGCTCCATGATAGTGAACAAATATTTTCTTAAGTTCAACCAGTTAGCTAAGTATGCTTCAAAATTGATAGCTAACCCTAGAGAAAGTATGAGTAAGTTTGTGACTAGTGTGTCCGGGTTAGTGTTGAAAGAGTGTAGAACTTCTATGCTTCATAGAGATATTGACTTTACTTGGATAATGATGCATGCACAGCAGATTGAGATAGATAAGATGAAATAGAGAGAGTGAGTAAGAGAGCCAGGACAGGTAGTTATGGTTTCTCTCTAGTAGGGTACCAAGGTGGTAATCATTCTTAGCATAGTCAGAGATTTTTAGTCTTATCTCCATCCTCAGCTAGTATACCTACACCAAAGTTTAGGTATGTTAGTTATAATGGGCGCCAGGTTCCAAATCCCTGAGTAGTGCTAGTGGTGTTCGTACCAATCTGCTTTGTAGAGAGTATGGCAAGAGCCACTTAGGTATATATAGAGCCGGTAGTGATGTGTTCTTTGGGTGTGGTGATCCAGGCCATAGGATACGAGAATGTAGAGCGCTAGCTCAGAGGGGTAGAGAGTTTTTTCAGCAGAGTGCCCCTTCAGGTGCGAATAGTGGTCAGCGTCAGAACAGTCTCTATGCATTTCAGGCTTTCTATGATCAAGAAAGGTTTCCTGATATAGACACGGGTATGTTATGAGTCCTTCATATTTGTGATATGCATTTCTAGATCCTTTGCTTCCATTTGGAGCTTATATATCATCATGAGTTGTGCATGATTTTTACATCTAAGTCGATCAATCATGACCCAGTTCGTAGATGCCCCGTGCACCATCCCAGTATTTCAACAAGGTGTTTGTAGAGGGACATAGAGTCCTAAGGGGGAGATACCCATTGATACTGTGATGGTCTCATGTTCTTCGATTTATTCATTTGCATGTTCAGACTCTCCTTATGAAGTTAACATCAATGATGATTACATATCCAGTCATGTTTGTGAGAGTTGGTTCAGTCAAACATTCATGCATTAGATATACATGTTCAGTAGAAAGAGTTCAACTTTTCAGTGTGTTAAGTTATGCATTCATGAGATCATCCCAGTTATGCATCCATGTATCATATATGCATGTCCATTATGAGAATTCAGCTTATGAGTAGCTTCAGTCGAGTATTCCATGCATAAGGTATGCATGTCCAGTATGAGAACTCAGAGTATCAGTGGTTCCAATTGCATAGTCATGTTTCAGATGTTCTTGTTCCTTCAGTAAGTTTAGTTGATCAGTATTCTTAGCCTATCAAGTGACATTCGAGGATGAATGTTTCCTATAGGGAGATAATGCAAGACCCCATAAATTTCTCTCATAGTATGAGCCTTAGATCGTGTCAAGTGAAGCGTAAATTCGGTCCAAAAAGGTTGAGAAGTGTTTTCCCAAGTGATAAATAATTTGAAACATGTAGAATTTTCTTAATGTTGACTTTTTGTCATATATAGCTTTGAATAATCTTTCCATCGATACCAATTTCATTAAATCCAGCATAAGACGAGGAAGTTATGGTTGTTTTATAGAAAGCAGTCGACACCGCCCAGGTATGATAGTCGGGCTGACGGACTGTCGAGCTTGCGATGGAACATTTCCCATCCTATCATAACTAAGGCAGTGACTCCCAAGTGCGATGGCTAGGTTGATGGAACTTCAAGGATGTGATGGACCGTCGCTGGGACCGTCGCGCTGAGGTAGTGTGGCATCATCCTGGCCAACACACGACGGATGATCCTATGGACCTTTGGGTTTGTGATGGACCATCACTGAGACCATGCATCGAGGCAGTGTGTTCTTTTTCTAAGCATTGTACGATGAACGATCTGAAGAACCATCAGACTGAGCGACAGACTGTCACTTCGACCATTACTTCGATCGTCACAGACCCCGTTCAGCATTTTTAACTCATTTATAAAAGGGATTTTTAGAAATTTTTTTCCACTCTTTTCATCCCCTATTTTATCCGATCAAGGCTCATAACTTGATTTCTTATCTTCAACATCAAACAAAAACTAGGGTTTCTACAAAATCAAAACTCTTCCTTCTTAAAAAAAAATCAAGAGAAATCAAGAAATCAAGAATATCTCCAATAGCTTTCAAGAAAGAGTTTCTCTAAGGTATGTCGATATTGATTCTTGGGTACCTTTCATCCAATAAGTTCAATAATCCTTTTTTAAAATTCAAAGATCTTATGTTTGGGGTTTTTATGATTCATGTGAGTTGAAATCGATGTTCATGCTATTATTGAGTTTTGATTCATGTTTGTTTGCAAGGTTTCTAAGCTTTGACCCTAGTATGTGATATTCATGTGATGTTCATGATAAACCCTCTTCAAGTTTCTTGTTAAGTGATATGGTCATGTCAATTAAGTAAAGAAAATTGTTGAATAAGCAAAACATGTTCCCCATATGTTTGATAAAAATGCTTATGTGAAGGAATTAGAGCCATTATAGTATTTTGACTGGAAATCCCCAATATTGTGCAAGCCCATGCATGTCAAGTGTTTGTTTAAAAGCCTTAGTGAATGATTTGTGACATGATAGCATGAAATTCCCTAATTATGTGCTCTTTGATACATGCTAAGACTTTAATACATGCCAAGTGTTTGATGCAAGACCTTGTTAAGTGGAGTATGATCTAATAGCATGTCCCCCTATGTTATTACATGTTTAGGATTCCCAAATGCTTAAAGTGATGCCTTAGTGATTGTGATGGTGAATGATTGCCCATGGTCTTGATTATTCAAGAATGGTTATGTTTTACTTTTATGTTATCGAGTCCTGGGGGTATTTATACCTAAAAATTTAGCTATTTTCTATAGCCCGTGTCAGTTTTCATGATAATTCCAGTCAATCCATAATTCTCAGAACTCAGCAAGTTATAGATCTTTGTATTCTCAGACAGATACAGGACATAAGAAATCTTAGCAATCTCTGTAATCTCAGTATCTCTAGTAATCTAGCCTTAGTTCTGTACCTAGATCAGATATATTAGTATTCAAGTATTCAGTTCTGACCTCTATAGTAATTGAGTACTCTATTCAAAGCTTAGTCTCGTTCAGTCAGATAACAAGGTTCAGTAGTATTCCATCAGATATGGAACCAAAACAATTTAGCTTAACTCAGTCAGACCATTCGAGAAATATGATCAGTATCAAATTCAACTTAGTTTTTGTTCAGTTAACAATCAGTTCAGAGTCTTTTAGTTGGGAGTAGGAGCTAGCATTGAGTGAGGGAATGGATGGCAGCTCCCCATCCAAAAGGAAGAGTCGTTAGGAGAAACCCTGAACTATAAAACTACATAGCCAATGTAGGATGCAGGAGTCACACGTCATAAAAGGCTTGTCACCCGTCAGATAGGCTTGACTATTATATGCCTTAGGCTTGACTTCCTACAAAGGTCACCCATTAGATAGGTTTAACCAGAGAGGTATTTACCCATGGCATGGTACTGATACCTTTTCAGCTGGGGTTACAGGTTGGACCCCACCAATTGAGATTTGGGGCATCTCAGTTAAGTGACTATTTCCCACAGTTACAGTTTTTGTATCAATCTTCAAAAATTAGGACAGATAGATATAATCATCTATCTCAATTAGGAACTCAGATAGTTCCATTGATTCATGGACCACCCATCAGATAGGGTTGGTCTTATATAAAGTTATTCCCTATCAGATCTAGAGATCACCCGTCAGATAGGCTTGATCTCAGTCTCAAATTTAGTTGAGTATTCTTATTATCAGATCTAGAGATCACCCATTAAATAGGCTTAATCTTAGTCTCATATTCAGTTGAGTATTCTTGTTATCAGATCTAGAGATCACCCGCCAGATAGGCTTGATCTCAATCTCAGATTCAGTTGAGTATTCTTGTTATCAGATCTAGAGATCACTCGTTAGATAGGCTTATCTTAGTCTCAGATTTAGTTGAGTATTCTTGTTATCAGATCTAGAGATCACCGGTCAGATAGGCTTGATCTCAGTCTCAGATTCAATTGAGTATTCTTTTTATCATATCTAGAGATCACCCATCAGATAGTCTTGATCTTAGTCTCAGATTCAGTTGAGTATTCTTGTTTTCAGATTCGGGCATGATCTGTTCTTATCATTGATAGTAGATTGTGGAATTCATCCGTTAGAGAGGTTTGATCTCTGATACAGTCAGTTGAGAGTAAAAAGATCAAAATTCAATCAATAATGTAAGTATATTTTTTCAATCCGCTTCAGTATCCTGACATTCTAAGATCACTCAATAGATAAGAATGATCTCAACTCCAGTACACAATTATTGGTATCAGATGAGTCAGTTGTTCAGTATCTCAATAATATTAGTGAGTTCAGATAACAGTAATCAGTATTCGAGTATCAGTATTCAGAGTTGTGATGGTTGTAGTTATGGTTTGTGCATTCATGCATTCATGCATGTGTTCTCATTCAGTACTCTCCTGATTATATAGTTAAGTAATTGTTCATGCATAAGCCCTTATATTTTGCCTTACCTCATCTGCATACTAGGTAAATTCCCATACTGACGCATTTGTGCTATGGTGTTTTATTTGACACCATAGGTTCAGAGGTATGAGATCCAAAGTACCCTAGCAGCTCAGTCTCAGTCAGCAGCAGTAGACATAGCAGTCAGTCCTCTTTATTCAAGGATGATTCTTTTATCATTATTGCATCAGATTTTGTTTATTTTTAGTAGACGAAGTTAGTTGGGGACATATTCCATCAACTCCATAGCTCAGATAGTTTAGAGGCTTTTCGGACAGTTATATTAGTATTCAGTTTTAAATTTTGAGTATTTTTAGATATTTTGAACCTTATGGCCAGTTTCTATATTTATTATATATATTTAGCAGTATCTAGGTACAAATATAATTATAGGCTTAGCTTTGTGTCCTTCGGGATCATGAGCACCGTATGACGTTCTGGTTCTAGAAAATTGGGTTGTTACAAACTTGGTATCAGAGCTTAAGGTTTAATAGTGTCTTAGGGAGTCTGAAAAGCCACATCTAGTAGAGTCTTGTGCATGGGTGTGTTTCGCACCAAATTTATGTACAAGAGGCTATAAGATATTCTTAGGAGCAATTTCCCTTCATTCAGTATTCATGTCATGCGACTGAGCATTACCTCAAGTTGATCCTTATTCTAATACACCTCTTTCTTCCATTTACAAAGTATGCCTCTTCGTAGAGAAAGTGTCTATAGGGTTAATGACCAACCCCCTCTGCCATTAGATCCTGAGAATGAGAGTGTATCGTACACCAAGTTTCAAATAGCTTTTCAGGCACTAGCCCAAGCTGTGATGACTAATGTTTAGGGGAACCGTCAGGCTATGGCCCCTTCTCAGCAAGATAGAGGTTCAGCCGTAGCCAAAATTAGGGATTTCATGAGAATGAGCCCGCCTAAATTCTTTGGGTCAGTAGCAGGTGAGGACCTAAAACTTTATCTAGAGAAGGTGGGGAAGATTACTTAGATTATGCATATTTTTGAGAAGGAGAGTATAGAGTTAGCATCCTATAGGATAAATGATATTGCTCATAATTGGGTAGTGATGTAGAAGAAGGGTAGAGAGGAGGATGCAGCTCCCGCGACTTGGTAAGAGTTTCAGGGCACCTTCTTAGATAAGAATATCCCGTTAAAGATGAGAGAGGCTAAGGTAGAGAAGTTCATGAAGCTAAGGCAAGGCTCTATGACAGTGAAAGATTATTTTCTTACGTTCAACCAGTTAGATAAGTATGCTCCAAACTTGATAGATGACCTTAGAGTGAGTATGAGTAAGTTAGTGACTGGTGTGTTTGGGTTAGCGCTGAAAGAGTGTATAACTGCTATGCTTCATAGAGATATGGACTTTGCTAAGCTGATGATGCATGTGTAGTAGATTGAGGCAAATAAGACAAAAGAAAGAAAGAGAGAGTGAGTAAGAGAGCCAGGATAGGTAGTCATGGTTTCTCTCAGGTAGGGTCCCAGGGTGGTAGTCATTCTCAGCATTGTCAAATATTTTCTATCCTAGCTCTATCCTTAGCTAGTGTACCCGCATCAAAGTTTGGGGATGCCAGTTATAATGGGGCGCCAGGCTCCAAATCCTTGAGTAGTACTAGTGGTGTTCGTACCAATCCACTTTATGGAGAATATGGCAAGAGCCACCTAGGTGTGTGTAGAGCCGATAGTGATGTGTGCTATGGGTGTGGTGAGCTGGGACACAGGATGCGAGAATGTAGAGCGCTAGATCAGAGGGGTAGAGAGTTTTTTAGTAGAGTGACCTTTCCAGTGCCAATAGTGGTCAACGTCAAAATAGTCTCTATGCATTTTAGGCTCTCTATGATGAGGAAAAGTTCCTTGATATAAACACGGGTATGTTATAAGTCCTTCATCTTTGTGATATGCATTGCTAGATTCTTTGATTCCATTTTGATCTTATATGTCAGCATGAGTCATACATGAGTTTCAGATGTAAGTCGGTCAATCATGACCCAGTTTGTAGGTGCCCCATGCATCGAACCAATATTTTAGCAAGGTGTTTACATAGGAATATAGAGTCCCAAGGGGGAGATACCCCATGATATTATGATGCTCTCATGATTTTATACTCATTCATTTGTATGTTCAGACTCTCCTTATGAAGTTAACATCAGTGATGATTGCATAGCCATTCATGATTTTGAGATCAGTTCAGTCAGACATTTATGCATTAGATATGCATGTTCAGTTGAAAGAGTTCAGCTTTTCAGTGTGTTCAGTCATTCATTCATGAGATCAGCACAGTTATGCATCCATTCATCATCTATGCATGTCCATTATGACAAGTCATCTTATGAGTAGGTTCAGTCGAGTATTCCATGCATAAGGTATGCATGTCCAGTATAAGAACTCAGAGTATCAGTGGTTCCAATTGCATAGTAATGTTATAGATGTTCTTGTTCCTTGAGTAAGTTCAGTTGATCAGTATTCTTATCCTATCAAGTAACATTTGAGGATGAATGTTTCCAAGGGGAGATAATGTAAGACCCCACAAATTTCTTTTGTAGTCTAAGCCTTAGAACGTGTCAAGTGAAGCATAAATTAGGTCCAAAAAGGTTAAGAAGTATCTTCCCAAGTGATAAATATTTTGAACCATGTATAATTTCCCCAATATCCACTTTTTTCATGTATATCATTGAATAAGATTTCCATCGATACCAATTTTGTCAAAATCCGAGATCAGACAAGGAAATTATGGCCATTTTACAGAAAGCAGTCAAAACTGCCTAGGTGCGACAGCCGAGCTAATGGACCATCGAGCTTGCGATGGACCGTCGCCCAGCCCGTTGCAACAAAGGTTTGCGATGGACCTTCGCTAAGACTGTCATATCGAGGAAGTGTGTTTTTTTACTACTGTGCGATGGATGATCCGACGTACCGTCAGACTGAGCGACGGACCATCACTTCGACCGCCACAGACCCCGCTCAACATTTTTAACTCATTTTTAAAATGGCTTTCTGGTTTTTTCACACTCTTTTTAGCCCCTATTTATATTCGATCAAGGCTCACAACTTGATTTCTCATCTTCAACATAAAAAAAAACTAGGGTTTCTACAAAATCAAAACTCTTCCTTCTTCTTAAAAAAATCAAGAGAAATCAAGAAATCAAGAATCTCTCCAAGAGCTTTCAAGAAAAAGTTTCTCTAAGTTATGTAGATGTTGATTCTTGGGTCCCTTTCATCCAAAAAGCTCAAGAACACTTTTCTAAAATTCAAAGATTTAATGTTTGTGGGTTTTCATGATTCATGTGAGTTGAAATTGATGTTCATGCTATTATTGAGTTTTGATTCATGTTTATTTGCAGCGTTTTAAAGCTTTGACCCTAGTATGTGATATTCATGTGATGTTCATGATAAACCCTCTTCAAGTTGCTTGTTAAGTGATGTAGTCATGTTAATTAAGTAAAGAAAAATATTGAATAAGCTAAGCATGCTCCCCATATGTTTGATAAAAATGCTTATGTGAAGGAATTAGAGTCATTATAGCATATTGACTAGAAATCCCTAATTATGTGCAAGCCCATGCATGGCAAGTGCTTGTTGAAAAGCCTTAGTGAATGAATTATGACATGATAGCATGAAATTCCCCAATTATGTGCTCTTTGATACATTCTAAGACTTTAATACATGCCAAGTATTTGATGCAAGACCTTGTTGAATAAAGTATGATCCAATAACATGTCCCCCTATGTTATTACATGTTTGGGATTCCTAAATGATTGAAGTGATGCCTTAGTGATTGTGATGGTGAATGATTGTCCATGGACTTGATTATTCAAGAATGGTTATGTTTTACTTTTAGGTTATCGAGTCCTGGGTGTATTTATACCCTGCAATTTAGTTGTTTTCTAGAGCCCGTGCCAGTTTTCATGATAATTCCAATTGAGCCATGATTCTCAGAACTCAGCAAGTTATAGAACTATGTATTCTCAGATAGATATAGAACTTAAGAAATCTCAATAATCTCTGTAATCGCCATAATCTCAGTATCGCTAGTAATCTAGCCTTAGTTCTGTACCCAGCTCAGATCTATTAGTATTCAAGTGTTCAGTTCCGACCTCTTTAATAATTGAGTACTATATTCAAAGCTTAGTGTCGTTCAATCAGATAACAAAGTTCAGTAGTATTTCTTCAGATATGGAACCAAGTGAATTCAAATTTAACTCAGTTAGACCATTCGAGAAACATGATAAGTATTAGATTTAGCTTAGTTTATGTTTAGTTAAGAATTATTTTAGAGTCTTTCAGTTGGGAGTAGGAGCTAGCACCAAGTGAAGGCAGGGATGGCGGCTCCCTATCAGATAGGCAGAGTCATTAGGAGCAATCCATGAACTCCAGAACCGCATAGACAGTGTAGAATACGGGAGTTACCCATCAGGGACTGGTCACCAGTTAGATATGATTGACTATTATATGCCTTAGGCTTGACTTTCTGCGAGGGTCACCTGTCAGATAGGTTTGACCATAAAGGTCTTTACCCATGACACGGTATTGACACCCTTCCAGATGGGGTTATAGGTTGAACCCACTAGTTTATATTTGGGGCATGTCAGTTAAGTGACTAGTTCCCATAGTTAAAGTTTTAGTATCAATCTTCAAAAATTAGGACTGTCAAATACAGTCATCTATCTTAGTGAGGAACTCAGATAGTTCCATTAATTCAAGGACCACCTGTCAGATAGGGTTGGTCTCGTATAAAGTTATTTCATATCAAATCTATAGATCACCTATTAGATAGGCTTCATCTCAGTCTCAGATTAAGTTAAGTATTCTTGTTATCAGATCTAGAGATCACCCGTCAGATAGGCTTGATCTCAGTCTCAAATTCAGTTGAGTATTTTTATTATCAGATCTAGAAATCACCCATCAGATAGCCTTGATCTTTGTTTTAGATTTATTTGAGTATTCTTGTTATCAGATCTAGATATCACCCGTCAGATAGGCTTGATCTCAGTCTCAGATTTAGTTGAGTATTCTTGTTGTCAGATTCGGACATGATCTTTTTTTATCATTGACAGTAGATTTCAGAATTTATCCATTAGAAAGGTTTGATCTCCGATGTAGTCAGTCAAGAGTAGAAAGCTAAAAATTCAATCAATGACGTGAGTACATTTAGTCAATCAGCTTCAGTATCCTCAGATTCTGAGATCACTCGCTATATAAGACTGATCTCAACTCCAGTACTCTGTTATCTGTATCAGATGAGTCAGTCATTTAGTATCTCAGTATTAGTAGTGAGTTCAGATGACAGTAGTGCAGTATTCGAGTTTCAGTATTCAGAGTCGTGATGGTTGTAGTCATGGTTTGTGCATTCATGCATGTGTTCTTATTCAGTTCTCTTATGATTATACATTTAAGCAATTGTTCATGCATAAGCCCTTGAATTTAGCCTTACATTATCTGCATACTTGGTATATTCTCGTGCTGATGCATTTGTGCTATGGTGTTTTATTTGACACCATAGGTTTAGAGGCACGGGATTCAGAGTACTCTTAGCAACTTAGTCCTAATCAGAAGCAGTAGACATAGCAATGAGTCTTTTATTATTAAGGATGATTCTTTTAACATTATTGTATCATATTTTGTTTATTTTTAGTTGACGGAGTTAGTTGGAGACATGTCCCATCAACTCCATAGCTTAGGCAGTTTAGAGGCTATTTGGGCAGATGTATCGGTATTTAGTTTTAAATTTTGAGTATTTTTAGATGTTTTGAACCTTATGGCTTCCATATTTATTATCTATATTATGCAGTATCCAGGTACAGATATCAATAGAGGGTTAGCTTATGGTCCTTCGAGATCATGAGCACCGTGTGACGTTTCAGTTCCAAAAAATTGGGTCATTACATATATGTATATAATTGGGGAATTTTCTTTTACCGGATAAGCATATGGTCATCAAGACCAATTCTTTTTTTGTTTGACATAAGTTTCCAGTTTCAACCATTCATTCTCACACCTTTATAGCTAGCTATCACAACCCCTATTATTCCCCAATAAAAAGATTTAACACATAACGAAACCACCAATTCTAGTAGTCAATTATTAAGGCATTATTAAGTGGTATGATCATACCAACTATAGCTTGCAAGCAATGTCATTATCCAACACTTAGGGGATTCTCATGTACACCGCAGACTCCATTAGTAAAGTCAATTGGGAGATCGCCGTATACCCCACAATGTTTAACTAATAAAATAACTTTAGAGATGTCTGTGTACCCCACAAGGTTTTCAAAAACATCCTAAACCAATTAACCATTTATGCCATGCATTAGTTTCAAGAAACAATCTAATCTAAGTAGTAATGCTTAAACAAAAATCAATTATGTAAGAGGGTTAAGGTTGTTACCAATTTGCATACCAAACCATTTTATTTGAGGATTCCTTTGCACCTCTACTTCCATAATTTACTAATTTTAGGGATTCCATTGTACCCATAGCCATCCACCATTCCCATGTACCCCGAAGTATTTACCAACCATTATTTTAAACAAAATAATTTCATAAATATCTTAAAGAATCATTTAAACAATTTATATTCAAAACCCTTAACCCATAGTTCAAAACCAAACATTAATATCTTATTATCAAAACTATAAATTGCATTCTTTTACAAATTGACAATGAGGGAAGAGTAACAGACCGTAAATACCAAGAAGTACAAAGAGAAATCACCCTTAAAAGCCCTAATTAATTAACTTGATAAAAATGTAGCTTGAGGATTATTTGGAGTTGTTGGTGGTTGTGTTTACTTTGAAAATATGTCAGAATTATTTGTGTAGTGTTCACGTGGATATATTTTCTGATCACAAGAGTCTTCAGTAAGTGTTCATGCAGAAGGAGCTTAATCTCAGGCAAAGGAGATGACTTGAGCTTCTCAAGGACTATGATATGAGTCTTCACTACTACCTGGGTAAGTCTCATATGGTTACTGATGCTTTTAGCAGGTTTTCTATAGGGAGTTTGGCTCACATGGAGGAAGGCAAGCGGTAATTGGTGAAGGATATTTACCCCTTGGCCTATCTTAGAGTTCGTCTCTTAGATTTCAAAGATGGTGGTGTAATGGTTCAAGGAGTGGTTCGATCATCTTTTGGTGCAAATATTAAGGAGACACAAGTGTTGGATCTAGTCTTGATGAAAATCAAGAGTGATGTTGGTGGGAAAATGGTGGCGGTATTTGATATGAATGGTGATGGTACTTTTCGGTACCAAGGGAAGTTGTGTGTTTCGAATGTTGATTTGTTCCGACAAAGGATTTTAGATGAGGCACACAAGTCGCTCTATACTTTCCATCCTAGTTTAACAAAGATGTATCATGATCTTAAGCAAATATATTGGTGGAATGGTAAGAAGAGGGATGTGGCTAACTTCATGTCCAAGTACATGTGCATCAATAGGTTAAGGTTGAGCACATGAGTCCTAGTGGGTTGCATCAAGAAATGGAGTTGCCTGAATGGAAGTGGAAGATCAATATAGATTTCCTTTCCGGTCTTTCTTCCTCTCGTAATCATTTTGGTTTGATTTAGTTCATCATGGGTAGGATGACTAAGTTTGCTTATTTTTTATGGTAATGACTACCTTTTTGGCAGAGGATTATGCAAAGTTGTATCTTCAAGAAATTTTGAAGCTGTATGGGGTACCTATATCGATTATTTCCAATCGTGGTATGTTGTTTACATCTCATTTATGGCGGTCTTTCCAAAAAGGATTGGGGACTAAGTTTAGTCTGAGTACTGCTTTCCATCCGCAGTCAGATGGGCAAGCAGAGAGAACTATTTAGTCACTGGAGAATATGTTTCAAGCATACATGATGATTATAGTGGCAGTTAGGTTGAGCATCTACCTTTAGTAGAGTTTGCTTACAATAATAGCTATCATTCCAGTATTAGTATGGCTCATTTTGAGATGTTGTATGGTAGGAGGTGTAGATCTTCTATTGGATGGTATGAGCTTGGTGAGACGGATATGTTTGGTCCCGATTTGGTCTATCAATCTATGGAAAAGGTGAAGGTGATTCGGGATAGGCTTATAGCTGCTTAGAGTCACCAAAAGTCCTATACGAATGTTAGGCATAGAGACTTGGAGTTTGAAGTTGGGGAAAGGGAGTTCCTAAAGGTGTCTCCCATGAAGGGAGTAGTGCAGTTTTGCAAGAAGGGGAAGCTCAGTCCTTGGTTTATTGGTTCTTCTGGGATTTTGTGAAGAGTGGGCAATGTTGCTTATGAGTTGGAGTTGCTTATGAGTTTTGGTTTGGTTTATCCGATCTGTCATGTTTTACATATTGGGGAAGTGTATTGGCGATCCTTCTTCGGTTGTTACTTTGGATGGCTTAGATATCTTAAATTCTCTATCATATGAAGAGGTCCTGGTTGAGCTATAGGATAGGCAAGTTCGTCGGTTACAGACTAAGGATGTGACTTTGGTTAAGGGTCTGTGGCAGAAACATAAGGTAGAAGAAGATATATGAGAAGCAGAAGAGGACACGAAGTCCAAGTATCTGTATTTATTTTCTGCTACTGGTATTCGTCTGGAAGGTATGTGTTCTTGAAAATAACTTTATTTTCTGAGTTGTTAAAGGAAGGATTATTTTCTTTGCCTCTTTGTTTTCAAACTTTGTTAAAGGGATGTTTTATAATACCAATGACTCTGTGTGTGGTTACCTCTACCTTGTCCATCATTCAAGGATGAATGTTCCTAGTGGGGAAGAATATTACATCTTGGGTTTTTGCCTTAGAATTTTTTCCTTAAAAATCGTTCTTCGAACCCAATACGATTCATAGACACAAGCTGTATGCTACGGTACGAGTGGTATGGTCCTGTCACAAGTTGACCAGTGTTAGTTAGTGGGATAGTTTTGATTACTAGAATGGTCTCTAATTAATTGTATGATTTGTAAGGCTTGGATATGAGTCCTATCAGGGACTCGTATGGTGAGCTGTGTTTGATCCTCTTTGTAATTCATTCTGCCAGGGATACAGATCATAGGTACGGATATGCTAAGGTTATGACTTGATTAGATGAGTCATATACTAGGCAGCATCTGATCCAAGGTTAAGACTTGGGTACAACTGGTGGGAACCAAATAGAAGGAATGGTATGACTCGTAAGAGGGTCACTTGTATCCCTATGATGGGGTTATAAGGGACTTAAGTGGGGGTATATGTTCGTTGTAATGACTTCTTTAAATGGATCTCTTGCTTGTTTTCAGCTTATGCATGAAACTATAAATGTTTTACAAAGGTTAAAGGCTTATTAGTTTTGCTTATGGATTACATGGAAGTCTCCCAAGAGGTTAACATGGTAAACGGAAAGGGAACTTAAGAGCCCTTAACCTAAATGGTTTGGCTATGGATAAATCTTGTAAGTATGGTTGGTATGACGATACTACTAATAAATGGACTTGGTTAATAATTTCCAATTGGATTTGTTTGGATATGGTTTTAGTTTGGGCATTAATGGCGAGCTGTGTAACTTAGCCATGTAAGGAAGAGGTTCCTGGGGATCCAAAATTCGAAACTCATATTTGTTGATATGAGGGGTCTTTGATGGCCACGTGCGAGTGTCACATTTTTATTGGAGGGATGTACTAGTCAGGCCATTGGATATTTCTTGGTCATGCAGATACACACACTGGGACTATTTCAGCAGGTAGAGCTGAACCCATATAGCCTATAGGTGTGGTTAAACGACAATATTACACAACCCATGTAAAAAAGTTTTAAATGCATGCTAAACATGAATTCCCTTTCCCGGCATTTATATATATATGGTTGTATTCATAATGGATGGTTTTTCTTGATTGTTTAAATGACATTACTTTATCCTTATCTTGAGATACATTCTAGTGGTCACTTGCTAACCCATCTACTAGCGGCTGTATACCCATGCTATGCAGGAATCGGCCGTTCGATTCCTTATACATAGTGATTTACTCAGGGAGAGCAGTTGGATTGAAATGGTGAGCTTTCACCTTTCTAGAAGGCTCTATTTCATGATATGGACATTTTTAGACATTTTATTTTTATTCTAGATATTGGTTTTTGTTATGGTTGAGGGCATGTCCCAACTGAATATTTTTATTCTTTTAGATAGAGGCTTTGTGGTACTTCTGGGGGTTAGTATGGGCGGGATCGGTATTGGTATTGGCCTTGGTATTGGAATAAGCTGGGAGGCTTGCATTATCAAACATAATTTCTCACTTTTCTATCATATTATATTATATTTTGGGACTGACTATTATATTATGTTTTGATATTTTCTTTGTTTTGGTATGGTATGGATGGTTGGGTTTGGCATGGCTAGACTCAGTTAGGTCAGTACGATCGTGATCCTACCCCAGAGTCTTAATATGAACAATAATACTATCTTTTTATATGTTTAAAATTTAGTTTATTTAAAGATGTAATAGATTGTTAGGTTTGATTAAGGGGGTATTACCCGGTCCTGGTTAGACTTGGGATGCCCATTACATCTAGGCCCTGGTTCGGGTCATGACAAGTTGGTATCAAAGCTTTAGGTTCATTGGCAACTGGGAAGTCTACAAAGTCGTGTCGAGTAGAGTCATTTTTTGGTGTGTAGCGCACCACAGTCATAAGAGAGAGGCTTCAAGACATTTAGGAATGTTTCACTTTCTTGAAATTCTCAGTCTTGGAATTCTCTCTAATCCTTGGTCATATGTCTTTAAATTCATGCCTCCTAGATCTGGAACGCAAAGAAATTCTTCTACCTCATCTGGGATAATGTTGTAGGGGTGCATCCTATGCCTGGAGTACATCTTTGATCTCATGATCCTATTCCTGATTGTGATGGAGTTTCTCCTATTCCTCCTCGTACTTCTTAGGTCCATTAGGGTAATTATGTTATTGTTTAGATGGTCGCTGCTCAGGCTAAGTGGGGTGAAACTAGTGCTTTATCTTCTGATGCCACAAGGGTTGTATAGTTTATAAAGATGGGTCCTTCTACTTTTATGGAAGTGAAGGTGAAGGAAGACCCACAAGGCTTCTTGGATAAACTGGAAAAGATATTTTAGGTCCTACAGGATTCTGATATGGAAGGAGTTAGATTTACAGCTTATCAGCTCAAAGATTTTGCTTATCAGTGGTATGAGGAGTGGGACAGAGACAAGGGTGATATGGATGATGAAGGGCTATGTGAGGCCTTTTCTAATGCCTTCATGGATTGTTTATTTCCTCAAGAGTTAAGGGAGGCTAAGATGGAGAGTTTATGAACCTCAGGCAAGAGAGGACGTATGTAAGGTAATATGCCTTGGAGTTTTATCAGTTATCAAGGTATGCTCCTAATCTGGTGGCTGATATGAGGTCGAGAATGAGAAAGTTTACTTTTGGGTTAAATAGAGATCTAATTTTAGAGAGCAAGACTACTTTTCTCATTAGGGATATGGATATCTCTAGGTTGACTATTCATATGCAGCAAGTTGAGGATAAGAAGAGAAAGTAGGCAGAATTTGGGGATAGGCAGAAAAATTGGGTAGATTTTTTTATCAGAGAGGTTCGCAGTCTCAGGGTGATAGAGATGGTGGCAAGTGGAAGAAAAAAAAGTGGAGGAATTATGGTTTATTCTCTACTGCCAATGCTTTTTACCAATAGTAGTCGGACGACAGGCGTCACCAAGGTAGTGATAATTCTTAGGCTCAAGTTGCCCAATCTCAGGTGAACAGAGATCAGTTTATTTCTTTATGCCCTCCTTATCGATTCTATGGTCATCCTCATCAGGGATTCTGTAAGTAAGGTAGAGATAAGTTCTTTAAGTACGGCCAAGTAGGCTATCGACTAAAGAATTTTTTGGCTAATAAGGTTGCTACAGGGGTGTATAATATTTTATTGGCTTCATCTTCTACTCCTACACCAGGTGATGTGGCATCTACTTCTATTACTGCTCTTTGGTCTAGTATTGGTTAGAACATGTTGTATGCTTTGACATTCCGGTGATAATTTGAGGCATCACCTGATCTTGTTACTGGTACGTTACAACTCTTTTCTTGTGACATATATTATTTGGTTGATCTGGGCTCCACTCTTTCTTATGTGACTCCTTATATAGTTGTGTCTTTTGATTTTGATTCAAAAATTATTTTGGCTCCTTTGTCTGTTTTTACCCCGGTAGAAGACTCGGTCAATGCTGAACAAGTCTATAGGGTATGTGTGGTATCTATTGGTGACAGGCAAACCTTGGTAGATCTGTTTGAGTTAGGAATGGTGGATTTTGATGTGATTTTGGGTACAAATTGGTTATATTCTTACTATGCATCTTTAGACCGTCGGACATATAAGCTAATCTTTAGGTTCCTCGACGAGCCAAAAATAAAATGGGAGGGTTGTTCCTTAGCTCCTACGGGAATATTTATTCCTTATCTTAGAGCTCAAAGGTTAATATCTAAAGGGTGTGTTTATCACTTGGTATGGGTTAAAGATTCTAACTCGAAAGGTCCTTTATTGTAGTCAGTTTTGGTAGTTAATGAGTTTCCAGAGGTCTTTCTAGATGATCTTCCTGATGTTCCTCTAAATAGGGAAATAGAGTTTGGTATTTATTTACTTTTGGACACTCTTCCAATATCTATTCTCCACATATAATGGCTCCGGATGAGTTAAGGGAACTTAAGAAGTAAATTAAGGATCTTCTGGATAAAGGGTTTATTCATCCTGGTGTTTCTTCATGGGATGCACCGGTGTTGGTCATATGCAAGAAATTGGTTCCCTTAGGATGTGCATTAACTACAGGCAGTTGAACAAGGTAACAGTCAAGAACAAGTATCCTCTCCCAAGGAAAGATGACCTGTTTGATCAGTTACAAGGTGCCAAGTTCTTTTCCAAGATAGATCTTTGGATTGGGTACCACAGCTAAATATTAGGGAGGTGGATATACCTAACATGACTTTTCATAATTGATCTAAGCATTTTGACTTCTTGGTGATGTCATTTGGATTAACAAATGCTCCGGTGGTGTTTATGGATTAGATGAACAGGGTGTTTAGGTAGTATTTGGATCTCTTTGTCATTATGTTTGTTGATGACATTTTGGTGTATTCAAGGAGTGAGGTGGATTATGGTAATCACCTCCGTGTGGTGTTACAGACCTTAAAGAAATAGTAGTTGTTTGCTAAGTTCTCCAAATGTGAGTTTTGGTTGAATGTTGTGACTTTCTTGGGTCATATTATTTCTAGTGAGGGAATAATGGTTGATCCTCAAAAGGTTGTTGCGATGAAGAGGTGGCCTAGGCCCATGACTCCATTCGATGTTCAAAGCTTTTTGCGTTTATTCGAGTATTATAGGTGGTTTATGGAAAGCTTCTCATCGATAGTTGCTCCTTTGACTAACTTAACTTAGAAAAAAATTAAGTTTTCTTGGTTGAATGCTTGTAAGGGGAGTTTTGAGAAATTGAAGGATATGTTCACGTCGTCTCTAATTTTGACTTTTCTAGAAGGCAATAATGGGTTTGTGGTTTATTATGATGCAACTTGGGTAGGGCTTGGTTGTGTTTTGATGTAGCATAGGAAGGTTATTCCCTATGCTTCCAGGAAGTTGAAGGTGCATGAAATAAATTATCCTACTCATGATTTAGAGCTGTTGGTGGTTGTGTTTGCTTTGAAAATATAGCGGCATTATCTGTATGGTGCTCACATGGATAGCTTTTTTTATCACAAGAGTCTTCAATAAGTGTTCACACAGAAGGAGCTTAATCTTAGGTAAAGAAGATGACTTGAACTTCTTAAGGACTATGATATGAGTCTTCACTACCACCCAGGTAAGTCTAACGTGGTAGCAATTCTCTTAGCAGGTTTTCTACAGGGATTTTGGCTCATGTGGTGGAAAGCAAGTGGGAATTGGTGAAGGATATTCACCATTGATAGTGCAAGAAGTGGTTCAATCGTCTCATGGTGAAAATATTAAGGAAAAACAAGTGTTGGATCCGATCTTGATGAAATAAAAAGTGATGTTGGTGGGAATAAGGTGGTGGTGTTTGAGATTAGTGGTGAAGGTACTTTGCAGTACCAAGGGAGGTTGTATGTTTTGAATGTCGATGGGTTGCAATAAAGGATTTTGGATGAGGCGCATGAGTCATGCTAAGTTGTCCATCCAAGTTCGACAATGATGTATCGTGATCTTAAGCAAATCTATTGGTGGAATGGTATGAAGAGGGATGTGGCTGACTTCATGGCCAAGTGCATGGTGCATCAACAGGTTAAGGTTGAGCAAATAAGTCCTGGTGGGTTGCATCAAGAAATGGAATTGCCTAAATGGAAGTAGGAGATGATCAATATGGATTTTGTTACCGGTCTTCCCTGGTCTCGAAATTATTTTAATTCAATTTGCGTCATCATGGATAGGATGACCAAGTCTGCTCACTTTTTGTTAGTAAGGACTACCTTTTTAATGGAGGATTATATGAAGCAGTATCCTTAAGAGATTGTGAAGATGAATGGGGTGCCTGTTTTGATTAGTTTTAGTCATGGTACGCAGTTTACATCTCATTTTTGGCATTCTTTCCAAAAGGGATTAGGGACTAAGGTAAGTCTGAGTACTGCTTTCCAGCTGCATTCGGATGGGCAAGAAGAAAAAACTATTCAGACATTGGAGGATATGATTCGGGCATGCATGATAAATTATGGTGGCATTTGGGTTGAGCATATACGTTTACTAGACTTTTCTTACAATAATAACTATTATTATAGTATTGGTATGGCTAATTTTGAGGCATTGTATGGTCAGAGTTGTAGATCTCCTATTACATGGTTTGAGCTTGGTGAGGCAAATATGTTTGCTTTCGATTTGGTCTATTATGGAGAAGGTAAAGGTGATTTAGGATAGCTTAAGGCTGCTCAGAGTTGCCAAAATTCCTATGTGGATGTCATGCATACAGAATTAGAGTTTCAGGTTGGGGACAAGGTTTTCCTAAAGGTGTCTCCCATGAAGGGAGTAATGCAGTTTGGCAAGAAGGGGAAGCTCAATCCTCGATTTATTGGTCGTTATGGAATTTTGTGAAGATTAGGTAATGTTACTTATGAGTTAGAGTTGGTTGCGGGTTTGGATTTGGTTCATCCAGTCTTTCATGTTTCCATGTTGAGAAAGTGTATTGGCGATCCTTCGTCGGTTGCTACTTCGAAAGGTTTGGATATCTCTAATTCTCTATTATATGAAGAGGTCCCAGCGGAGATATTGAATAGGCAAGTTCTCGGTTGCGGACCAAGGATGTGGCTTTGGTTAAGGTTCTGTGGAAGAACCATAAGGTAGAAAAAGATTCATGGGAAGCTGAAGAGGACATGAAGTCCAAGTATCAACATTTTTTTTCTGCTCCTGGTATTTGTGTGGAAGGTATATGTTCTTGAACACATCTTTATTTTTTGAGCTTGCTATAAAGGAAAGATTAATATCTTTGCCTCTTTGTTTTCAAACTTTGTTAAAGGGATATTTAATAATGCAAATGACTCTGCGTGTGGTTACCTCTACCATGTCTGTCATCCAGGGATGAATGTTCCTAGTGGGGGAGAATGTTACATCCTCAATTTTGGCCTTAGAAATTTTCCCTTGAAAACCTTTCTCTAGACCCATTACGACTCATGGTTATGATCCATATGCTGGGGTAGGAGCGTTATGCTCCTATCGTAAGCTAACTAGTGTTAGTTGCTGTGATAGTTTTGATCATTGGAATGGTCATGACTTAAGGGTATGAGTCGTAAGGCTTGGATACGAGTCGTATTATGGAAACATATAGTGGGCAGTGTTTAACACTCTTTGTAATTCATTCTACCAGTGATAGAGATCATGGGTATAGATTGTATGCTAAGGTTACGACTTGGTTAGATGATTCACCTATTGGATAGTGTTTGATCCAAGGTTAAGGCCTTGGTACGACTGGTGGGAACAAATCGTAAGGAAGAGTATGACTTGTAAAAGGGTTAGTCGTATCCCTGTGATGGGTTTTTAAGGGACTTCAGTAGGGGTATTCTGGATATTTCTCTACTTACCCTAATTATGACCTATGACTTCTAATTACTTAGGAGGTTATTTATACTATTATTCTATTTATTAACACATAGAAAACTATTCCTAAACATTCAACAATTCTCTCAAATACTTATGGGGCAAGAGAGCTGTGATTTCAACATGGGGATTTCATTGGGTGTGATTTGGTGATTTTCTTCCATCATCTTTTTAGTTTTAAGGCATGTGTCTCTTCCCTACTTACTATTTCTAAAAAGGCATGGATTTTATGGTTGTATGTTTTCATGGTTTCAATGTTGCATGGTTTATGGTTTTCAACTATTAATTGGGATTTTGTTTATAATGTCTTAGTTATGGTTTCCTATGGTTTAATTGTGCTTTTATATGTATTAATGGTGGTTTTGGGAAATTGGATCGCATGGTAATGGTTTAGTAGTTTTTGGAATTGGTTTTAGTTATATTATACCCCCAAGGTGCCTGAGAAAATGCTTATAAAGATATGTTCATTGTATTGACTTCTTTAAATGGAAATCTTGGTTGTTTTTAGCTTATGCATGAAACTATAAATGGTTTAAATGGTTTACAAAGGTTAAAGGTTTATTGTTTTTCGTTGTGGAGTACATGGAAGTCTCCCAAAAGGTTAATATGGTAAACGAAAAGGGCACTTGAGAGTCCCCTTATCTTAAATGGTTTGGCTATGGATAAATCTTGCAAGTATGGTAGGTATGATGATACCACTAATAAATGGCCTTGGTTAATAAATGGTAATTGGATTTTTTTGTATATAGTTTTAATTTGGGTATTAATGACAGGCTATAACTGATCTGTGGAAGGTAGAGGTTATGGGGAAACCGAAACAGGAAACTCATATTTGCCGATATGAGGGGTCTTTGATGGCCACATGCGAGTGTCATATTTTATATTGGAAGGATGTACTAGTCATCCCATAGGATATTTCCTGTTCGTGCGGCTACACTCACTAGGACTAATATCCCTGGTCGTGCGGCTACACTCACTAGGACTCTTTCAGCAGGGGGAGATAAACCCATATGGCCCATGGGTATGGTTAAACAACAAGGTTACACAGCCCAGGTAAAAAGGTTTGAAATGCATGTTAAACACGGATTCCCTTTCCCGACATTTATATATATGTATGGTTGTATGCATAATTAATGGTTTGACTTGGTTGTTTAAATGGAATTATTTTATCCTTATCTGGAGATACATGCTAGCGGTCACTCGCTAACCCATCTATTGGTGGCTGTATACCCATGCTATGCAGGAATTTGCCATTTGACTCCTCCTACATAGTGATTGACTTGGGGACAGCAATTGGATTAAAGTGATAAGCTTCCATCTTTCTAAAAGGATCAATTTCATAATATGGACATTGTTAGACATTTTATTTTCATTCTGGGTATTGGGTTTGGCCATGGTTGGGGGCATGTCCCAACCAGATATTTGATTCTCTTAGATAGAGGCTTTATGGTACTTCTGGGGGTTGGTATGGCAGGATCAGTATTAGTGTTATCCTTGGGATTGGAATAAGCTAGGAGGCTGTCATCACCAAACATAATTTCTCACTATTCTATTATATTTTATTTTGGGATTAATTATTATATTATTTTTGATATTTTCTTTATTTTGGTATGGTTGGATTTGGTACGATTAGACTCGATTGGGTCAGTCTCGGTCGTGATCCTATCCCAGAGTCTTGATGTGAGCAATAACACTATCTTGTTATATGTTAGAAATTCAGCTCATCTGAGGCTGTAATAGGTGGTTGGGTTGGGTTAAGGGGGCGGTCCCCAGTCGTGATTAGATTTGGGATGCCCATTGCGTCATGGCCCTGGTTTGGGTCGTGACATGGACATCCTATGATTTCATCCTATGACCCGTAACATGTTCTTACGACTCGTAATAAGCTACTCATACTCAGAGCAGAACTTAGCTACTAACTTTCTGATTTGGGTCCCTAGGACCCGTAACCACACCCTATTACTCGTACCCTCAAGTCATACCCAGGAAAGAAACTCAAAAATTCAAGGCGTTACATCAAGGAAAGGTTCATATCGTATCTTAGAGCTTGGAAATTAATCTGTAAGGGGTCTCTTTATCATTTAGTTTGGGCTAAAGATTCCAACTTGGAAAGTCCTTCGTTACCTTCCATTCCCATGGTTAGTGAATTTCTTGAGGTCTTCCCTGATGACCTTTCTAGTATCCCTTCCAATGGGGAAATTGAATTTTAGATTGATCTTTTTCCAAACACTCGTTCTACCTTTATCCTTCTTATTAGAATGACTCAAGTTGAGTTGAAGGAGTTTAGGAATAGTTGAAGTATCTTTTTTTATAAGGGTTTGTCTTCCCTAGCATTTCTTCGTGGGGTGCTTCCGTTCTTTCGTGCATAAGGGGGATGGTTTTCTCCGAGTATGTATACGTTATCGGCGGTTGAATAAGGAATTTAGGGTGACCTCCTTGGGGGGTGGACCATAGATATTTAAATATTCTATGCGAGGTACTCTTTAGTAGTGTATAATGGTTTATATACACTAAGTTTGAATCGTAGGTGTTGATGGTGAAAGAAGTATGTTAGCTCGAGGATAGCAATGCGAATTTATGAGGGTAGATTGGTAGGTATGGTGGGGTATGCGGAAGAGATGAGGCTAATGACTTTGGGGATATAGGAGGGAGAAAGTTTTGATATATAGGCTGGTGGTCCAGGTTGAACTAATGGGTTGGGAGATAAGTCATTGAATGGGTTAGGCATAGAGTTTATAAGACTATGCTAAACCCTAGGTAACATCTGGATAGATGAGGTTTTAAGTATAAGAGAGCCAAGAGTCCTTAGTATATGTCCATAGTGATACCCTTTATAGCGGTATGTTGTGCTTATAGGTGTAGTAAGATGTTGATCAGGGGCTAATTTTAAATTTTTCCCTAGCGATGGTCTTCAAGGTAAAGTCGTGGTAAATTTACTCTTATTCTAGTGATTTCCCCCTATTGTAGGTAAGAGGGCACTCTACTAATGTTGTACGTATTCTAATAGTGCTCATGCTTAAGGTCCATATTCTATGTTCCGTGTATGTCCATACTCTAGCTCTGAGCTAAAGGTAATAATGGTTCTTAGAAATTTGAGCTTCCAAGTGATCAAGATCTATGTCATGATGCTCTTGATCCATATATTCATGTCTCACATTATGCGTAGTTTCAAGAAATAATAGTTCCAAACGGCAATCCTCATTATGTTCCCTAAATTTGGATCTTGAATTTATATTAAATTAACCATGATATATGCAGTCGTACTTCTCCCGATGCCCATTTCTAAGGACTCATGCTATGGTGTGTTTATGTTAGAATCATCCTCCATTTATGACCTAGGTGGCTGATATAGAGTACCTTATGACTATTATACCGTGACTCATTTTTTGGGTCTCACCTTGAGTAGTATGACAAATAAGAGTTGTAACTTGGAAGTAACACCCTCTCATTCTTAATACTTGTACTTTAGTTTCTCATTGGCCCTTCTTATGTTATGTGGTAGTGGCCATAAAAGCATAGTGATGTTTTGGGACAAGGGAATAGATGTCCTTGTTGTGAAATTTGGGGGTGACTACTAAGGATAAGGTTATAGGTTTAGATTGGAGAATGGGATGAATTTTGTTATACAAAAATAGTTAAGGGGGCCGGAGGAGTGGTGAAAACCTTTGTGATAGTGATTGAGGGTGCTAGTTTTGGTGGGGAGATTCATAAAGTGGGCGTTGTAAAGATAGGCTGGAGTATGGTGTTTGATAAACACCTAACCGTTGTATTATGCAACTATTTCTCCTTGATTAAGACCTAAGGTTTCTTGATTATAGTGATAAACGGGGTAGTATTTTAGAGTGGTATAAAGTATAGGGTCACATGGCTTTCACTAGAACCTTTAACTTCAAGTTAGCCCTTAATATTGAAGGGATGCGGTTATACTCAGGCCTTCATAGTTATGTGTTCACAGGGAGAGTTGCGAGGTTAAATTGGAGGAGTGTTGTCTTCATAGTTGAAAGCTTAGTGGAGAGTGTGGTCATAATTAAGGGTTATTAAATACATTGGTTAGGGAGGAAGGAGCTCTGTGGCGAGCTGGAGGGGACATAGAGTCCGACTACCAATTCTTATGCTTTCTTAGGGTTTGGAGTTTCAGAGTGAATTAATCAATGTTGTATCATGAAAACTTATGGGAATATACTTATGTAATGTTTAAAGATTGTTTATAAGTGAAAGGACCTCATTACCCTTCATCCCATTACAATAGAACAAAATAGCCAAAATTTACATAGGTCCATGGCACAAACCTCATCGAGGAGGCTATCTTCCATGATGCAGACCCTATCACAGAAACCTATCCTCTGTGACATGAAGGCTATCTTGGAGACTGTCCTCCGTAACACTGGGCTATCATAGAGGCTTACTTTCTTCGTAACCCAAACTTGTGTCGAACCCCGTCTAAAAATTTTGAAACTCTTTTGAGTTTCCCTTTTAACATTCCAAACATAATTTGAGTCAAAAAATAATATTTTAAGCATGAGAAGGTCAAAAATAAAATACCTAAAATTTTGAGGGTGTTACATGTTGATAGCCTATGTACACGAAAATAATTGTATCTTGTTTCATAAAAAACCTATTGTGGTATCAATTATATATTATGATGTGTTTAGTATATGAATCATTTTGGTTTTCCTAGATGGTTAGAAATATTGAATAGATATCTGGCTCACTTAGTTGGTATAATGCTTTGATATGAAAATACTCATTATGGTTAATTGTGATCATTACGTCCTCATATTATGCACATTCATGAAACATTGGTACCTCTATAAAAATATTGGAAACATTGACAAACAATGTCTTTTTTTGACAAAAAATGTAACATCTTATAAAAACCCTTCTTGAGGGATATGCTGGGAAGGAGATATGGTTTTAGATTCTATATGGGTTGATGAACCCCCCATCAATCCTACCTCTTATAGCTTTAGCTTCGTGGGTATATACGAAAGTTGTGCGACAGTCTTAGAGGTTGTATGATTACCTCATGCATTACATTATCATCATCATCATAATCATTCTCATTATTTTTATTATATTTACTTTATTATGCTTGTTCTGGAGACCACTTCTAGCTTTTTGTATTAGACTATGTCTTTACTAGTACTCAAAGATAGATATTATCCTACTAGATTTTCTGATATATTTGATTCATTGGTTGTATTAGTAGTTCTTACACTGTGACACTAGGTTTTGGTATCACTAGTTGAGGACTAGAGCTTCTAATATTCTGAAGATAACTTTATAGATTTGATATGGTCATTATGAGTTCATGGTCATGTTCTTTGGGTTGACCACTACCCCACAGCACTCATGGAGTTGATGAACCAATTGTTTCGACTGTATCTCACTCTTTTTTATTATCTTTATTAATGATATCTTGGTTTATTCCAAGAGTGAGGTTGAGCATGAGGAGAAGTTGCAGATTTTGCCTTAGAGATTGCAGGATGAGAAGTTGTATGCCAAGTTCTCCAAGTATGAGTTTTGGTTGGAGTTTATTTCTTTCTTAGGTCATGTGGTAACTAAGGAGGGTATTATGGTTGATCCATCTAAGATTGCAACAAGTCGCGACTGGGCTAGGCCTACTTTCCCATCGATATTCAAAGTTTTATTGGCTTGGAAGGTTATTATAAGAATTTTGTTGAGGGTTTATCATCCATTATAGCTTTGTTGACTAAGTTGACTCAAAAGAAAAGTTCCTTTTAGTTGTCTGATGCTTGTGAGGCAAGCTTCTAAAAGCTCAAGGATTTGTGGACTTCATCTCCTATCTTGACTTTGCCTAAAGAGGGCATAGGTTTTATCAATATTTATGATGCTACATATGTTGGGGTAGGTGATGTGTTGATGCAGGAGGGTAAGGTAATTGCATATGCTTCTCATCAGTTCATTCCCCATGAGAAGAAGTACTCTACCCATGATTTGAAGTTGTTTGAGTTTTTTTTTCTTTGAAGTTGTGGAGGCAATACTATTATGGAGTCCATTGTGAGATTTTCATGAATCATCAGAGCCTTCAATACTTCTTCACTGAGTGAGATCTTAATATAAGGTAGCGTCGTTAGCTTGAGTCTCTTAAGGATTATGACTTGACAATTCTCAATCATTTGGGCAAGGCTAATGTGGTTGCAGATGCCTTGAGCCAGAAGCTGGCTAGCATGGGTATCTTGGCATATCTTTTGACCCAGGAAAAGCCTTTGGACATAGAGGTTCAATCTTTAGCTAACCAGATGGTTAGGCTTGATTTTTAACTCTTGAGTATGTTTTGGAATATGTGGAAGCCATATCTTCCTTGATAGAGTATATTTGAGCTCATTAATTTGACGATATTGGATTGAGGTTGATTCAGGATAAGTTGTTGAGTGTTGAGGCTAAGGAAGCCTTACTTGATTAAGATAGGGTTTTGAGGACTGGTGGCCGAGTTTGTATACTAAGAGCGGGTGAGTAAATTTGATTAATTTGTGAGGAGGCCCATTGTTTAAGGTATTCAATCCATCCAAGAGTGACTAAGATGTATCATCACTTGAGATAGCATTACTAGTAGGGTGGTATGAGCAAGAATGTAGCAGACTTTGTAGCTCATTTCCTATGTTATTGGTAGATGAAGGCCGAGCATTTGAGACTTCGAAGATTTCTTAAGAGGTTACCTATTCCCTAGTAGAAATGAGAATAGATCACAATGGACTTCGTGACCAGATTGCCTCATACTTCTCATGGTTCTGATAGTGTTTGGGTCATCGTAGATCAGTTGACCAAGTCTGCTCAGTCATTCTAGTGCAGGTCTTTATCAGTGCAGAGAGGTTGGCATGTATCTACATTCATGAGATTGTGCGACAACATAGCGTGCCAGTGTCTATTATTACAAATTGAGGTTATGTGTTCACATCTCACTTTTGGAAGACTTTTCAAGATGAGTTAGGTACTCGAGTTGATCTTAGCACTGCATTTCACCCTAGACTACTGGGTATTCAGAGCAGACTATTTAGGTTTTGGAGGATATAATTTGCGCTTATATGATGGATTTTACTGGTCATTGGGAGCAGCATTTAGCCTTGGCAGAGTTTGCATATAATAATAACTACCATTCCAGTGTCGATATGGATCCTTTTGAGGCTTTGTTTGGCAGGCATTGTCACTCTCTAGTGGATTTGTTTGAGGTTTCTAAGGTTAGACCTTAAGGTATGAACTTGTTTTGTGAGTCATTAGATAGAGTTTGGATTATTTAGGATAGACTTTGAGCGACTCAGAATAGGTAGAATGTTATGCAGACTATAGACTTCGTGCCTTGAGATTTGGTTTTGGTGATAGTGTTTTTCTTTGAGTTTCACACATGAAGGGTATGATGAGGTTTGGGAAGAAGGGTAAGCTTAGCCCCAGGTATATTGGCCGATTTGAGATTTTTTGAACTGTTGGTGATGTGGCTTATGAGTTAGCTTTGCCCCCCGTACTTATCAACTATACATCCAGTTTTTTATGTTCCGTACTTCGCCATTACATTCTGGATGAGTCTCATGTAGTTCAGTAGGGGTCATTTTAGTTAGATGAGAGGTTGTCTTTTATTGAGGAGTCGGTCTCCATACTGGCTTGGGATATTAGACAGTTATGCTCTAGAGTTATTCCTGTGGTTAAGGTCCAGTAGAGGCATCGACCTATAGATGAGGCTACTTGGGAGATCGAGTTTGATATGCATAGTTATTATCCCTATCTTTTTGCCGATTTGGGTATTTCTTGCCTTAGTTTGAGGACAAACTAGATTTTTATTTGTGAATGATGTAAGGATTTAAATTTTGAGAAAATATGTGAAATATGTGTTTCTGTATGATTTGACAATTTTACCCCTCCCTATTGTTGTGTTCTAGTATTTTTGGGGTATGGGGATGATTGTCATGGTTTTCAATGCATTTTGGTGCTATTTATATGATATTATAGTTTTGGTGTCTTCTAGAGCCTTATAGTTAACTTCAGTAAACATCTTCTGATATGTCCGAGATATGGATGAATAAATTGTGCCAGTAGATCCAGAAAGTCAATTTTAGGATGGTAACATGGTTGGTATGGTCTTATGTCTTTTAAATCTCATTTTGACCCTTGATTTTAAAAGTTGTGATTTTGGGCTTTAGGGGTCAACTTTGTGAAATGATGTTTTTTAAAAATCTAATATCGTTGTTGAGTCTGGAGCATCGAATTTGATTGGGTAGCATAGTTCATTTGCGTTCACAGGATTTCAGATGAATCCCGAGGAGCTCGCGAAGACTTAGAATACACAAAGTCCCTAAATAATGCACCCATGATCGTGATGCTTCTATCACGTCATGATTAGGGCCTTCATCCATATGTCGCAATCGCAAAACTTATTCTGTGATTTCGACACCCTTGTCTGTCAAGTACCGTGATCGCAATACCTGGTCTGCAATTGTGATGCCTGGGTAAATAAATACTTGGTTTTTGCTATTTTTGAGACTTGGAGCTTATGGTTTTGTGACTTTTAGCTATTTCTTTCACTTCTAAGCTTGGGTAAGCTCCATAACACCTATTTCAATTATTTTCTTCAATCCTTATCATTTATTTCTTATTTTAAACTGGGATTAAAGAATGAAATTTAGGAATTTTGGCCCGTATGGTCTAAAAGTTGTATTTCTCCAATTTAAATCCCATTTCAAAACCCTTTTCACTTGACGATTTTCTAACCTTATAATTATCAGATTTTCCTTAATTTTACTTTCAAACAACTTCGATTCGTGATTTTAAAATGGATTCCGGGGATTTTACCTGGTAAAGTTTAAAAATAGTTTTTCTTCGATCTGAACCTCATTTTTAACTCATTTTTGTTTGGGTTTTCATCTTTAGACTTATAAAAATATGGGGAACATGTTTTTGAAATAAAGTTATGATTTTTCTTGTCCTTTTCAAAAACCCATTTGGGGGTTCATTTTGACCCCGACTTAAAAATAGATAATATAGGTATCATTGGATTTCTTTTGATGTATAGATTCTATATTTCCATGTTTTAGTTGATTCTGTTCTATTTGTGAGGAGAAAGGCTTTAGAATTAAAGTGTTGCAGATCAATTTTTTGCCTTCGAGGTAGGTTATGGCTTAATTTCTTCCAGACTTTACGGGGTATTTAATTTTGATACCTAAGCATGTTAAGGGTGTGGGAACTAATTATGAAAATGGTTATCTTATTATATTATGCCCGTGTGGGGCCTATCTGTGATATATTTTATAGTTTTAGGTTATTATATGTTATGTATTATTGTTTGGGGTCCTATGTGATGTTGATAGCCTATATACATAAAAGTAATTATATCATGTTTGATGAAAAGCCTATTGTGGTATCAATTGTTTATTGTGATGTGTTCATACTCTATCAGCATATGAATCATGTTGGTTTTCATGGATGGTTGGAAATATTGAATTGATATTTGGTTGGATATTTAAATACTCATTGTGGTTGGTTGTGAGCATTACATCATCATATCATGTACATTCATGAAACATTGGTACCACCGTGAAAATACTGGAAACACTGAGAAACGTTGACTTTTTTGAAAAAAATATGACATCTTATAAAAACCCTCCCCGATGGATGTGTCAGGAAGAGATATGGTTATGATTGTGTATGGGATGACAAACCCCCCATAGGTCCCACGTCTCATAGCTTTAGCTCCATAGGTGTATACAGAGGTTGTGCGACAGTCTCAGTGGTTGTGCATGACCTCGTGCATTACATCATTATCATCATCATCATCACCATCATCATCATTTCCATTATTTTCATTATATTTACTTTATTATGCTTGTGATATGATTATGATTAGGTTTTTGTCTTTGCTTGTTACCTATCCATTTTTTATATCTACCTTTACTTGTACTTGATGCTCCCGTATATGTTGTTCTCTTCTTTTCTTTACTTATATGTGGTATAAATGTATATTTGTATTCCTTTCTAGTATTTTGTTGTATTATATTTGGATATTATAGAAATGTTAGTGCAAGCGGTGTGTGCTACCATTGTGTATAATTTCTAATTACAAGTGACATGCCCTTAGTATGTATTTTTATATGCCTTATAATCTACTTTGCTCAATTAGACTATGATACCTACTGAGTACAAGTTGACCACACTCACTTTTATTGTGCTATTTCAGTGTAGGTCCTAGTTCGAGTGCGCCACACGGTGATTGATTCGGGTGCCTTCAGAGTTATTTAAGGTAGCGGTTGGATTTTGATGCATCTGGAGTGCACTTCTATCTTTCTATAGTAGACTATATCCTTACTAGTACTTGGAGACAGAGATTGTTCCTGTTGGATTTTTTGATGTATTTGATTCATGGGTTGTATTAGTAGTTCTTACACTGTGACACCACGTTTCAGGGAGTTTGGCATGTTGTCCTTAGTTTATACTAATCAATATTGTTAGATTGATATAGTTTGTCTTAATTCTAGGAGCCTAGCCTTGGGTTTAGATTGTTATTTGCCTTTTTGTATCAGTTAATAGGATAGGCTTACTGGTCAAGGTTCGCCGCGACAAGTGCCACCATGACCTTAGGATATTGGGTCGTGACATCTTCAGTGCTCATTTATGATAGGTTTACCTTCTTCAAAGATTAAGATATTTCATATTATAATTATTATACTGTGCTTGATATGGGGTGATATTTTGGTATTGGAAGTGTGAATAAGAATATTTGATTTAATTGGACCATTTGGCTATCCTGAAATCATAGACTTAAAGTAAATCATAGACTTGAAGTAGTGTGTAGTTATACATTGCGTAGGTGAATTGAACCTTTTGATGTATAGTTGGGATGGAAATGATTAAATAAACCAAGGTAGATCAAATTTCCCTAGTTAATCATATTAGTTTGAAATTATCTTTAGTAGTTTAAATTAAGGGAAATGGCTTCGTTGCCACCATTTGGGTAGAATTGCCTTAGTAGCTCATGTGTGGGAAGGATCAATCTTAGGACAAATTATGGCTTACTTGACATCTAGTAGTGTACTTAGATACCTTAGCCTAGTCTAGAGTAGAAGTTCCTTAAGTGGACTTTTGGGGATTAGGCGCAGGCCCTTCGGCCAACCTTAAGCTAAGACTTGGATTAGCCTTATGGTCTTAGTTGCGCATGTTATACTTTTACTATCAATGGGTTTGACACTAAAGAGATTGAATATATTTATTTCATACATAAGCTAGATAGTGGAAGACTAATACTAATTTCAGGTATTACTAATGATACTGCTTAAGTACGTGATGCACGACATGTCTTGCAAGTGTCTGATTTTTAAGATGGCTTCCGAACAAGACTAACGATATAAGTCATAGATATATGAATAATGATACGACTTATATACATACATGATTATTGATATAACCTCCAGGTATGAATGATAATATGGATTATAAATGTGTTATGGAAAATAGAGATGATTAAGGACTTATAGATATAATATGGCTTATGGATATAATATGGCTTACCAATATAATGTGGCTTAAATATATGGTATGGTCCATAGATATAATTAATATCTCCTAGCCATGATGTGACTTATAACTATAAGCATTGAAATAACTTGTGATCCTGATATTGAGGGTATGAGCTCCAGTTCAAGACTGATAATTGATTATGATATCAAGGTTATGAGCATCGGTCTAAGTCCTATAATTTAGTATAACATTGGGATATGATCACCGGTTCAAGTATGGTAATTGATTGTGATATTGATAATATGAGCCCCTGTCAAGTCTAGAAATTGAGGGTTGCTCAATGATGTGGTACTTATTGAATAGATACAGGGTTATGGTATGAAAGATTGGAGACCTGCAGCTTTTCAGTCATGGAGTTCCTTGATTGTACCCTCCAGGCTTATGGGATCCTATGTTAGGTTATTTACTTTTTTGCATATATTGGCTTAATGGGGGGCAATCTTTTAGAATTAAATTGTGTAATCTTGTTGTGATTGTCCTGTATATATTTATTTATTTATATACAATGGTGTTGGAGTTTATTTCTGGTTTGCCACTTTTTACGTTGACTTATTTGATCCTATTTTGTATCTTAGCGTATTTGAATCAAGATATAGCTCAGTCGGATGTTGTTGCCTACTAAGTATCTGAGGTTTTGGTACTCACACTACACTGCTGTAACTTTTTTGTGTAGATTCGAGTACTATATGTTGCCGCTAATTAGACGTTCATGCAGAGTTGATTTTGGAGATTAGTTGTGCTTTTGTAGACGGAGTTACCCTTTTTCCTTTTATCTATAATGTCTAGTGTTTCACTTTCGAGATGAATTTTATTGGACTATTCAGTACTCATATTTCTTTTGTAGTGGTTCTTGTATCGAAATTATTGAGTCTTGGTATAGTTGTTAGTTTCTATCTATCTATTAGACCGTTATGATTGTATTATTGCTATTTAAATCTTTAATTGTAAATGTTACGCTTTTAGGCTATTTCAACCAAATTAGCCATTGCATTTATCTCCGGGCTATGGTTCAGCTTACCTACTAGCATGATAGAGTAAGTGCCATCATGGCTCATAAATTGAGTCGTGATAAATTGGTATTAGAGCCTAGGTTTCACATGTACTTTTGGTTCAAGAGAAAATGTCTAGCAGAGTCTTGTGGATCGGTACGATGATGTCCATTTCTTATGTTTGAGAGGCTATAGGACATTTATAGGAGATCTTTAGTTCTTTCAATTATTTCGTGTTAAGAGTCTGAGATAGTTTGTAAAGCATTTCTTTAGTTTCACTTTTTCTTAGATGGTTAGGACACATGCTACCGTTATCTGATATGAGGATTCGAGATTGATCCTAGGATCCTATCGTTGTTCATGGATTACCTATAGGTCGTGGACAACCCAAAGTTATATCCCCATCTAGGGCCAGGATAGTGGCCCTTAACTAGACCTTATCCGTATTTCGGAGCTGAGGTTCTTCCGCCCCCACCAGTAGTGGGCTAGGGACCAGCCCAGGCTCCACCAAGATTTACTTCTTCTTTACTGATCTGGGATGCTTTGGTCTAGCTTTTAGGATTGGTTGGTGGTACATAGTCTATATATCAGAGTAGTACTTAGGCAGAGGTGCAGCCAGTAGCTGCAGCTATAAAAGTTGAGGTCCTTTCTGCGCCAACAGTTGCTCAGATAGTGTTTGCCCAACCTGCTTTGTCCACTGAGGAGCAGAAGATATTGGGTAGATTCTTAAGATTGACTCCGCCTACATTTTCTGCTGCACAAAGTGAGGATGCTTATGAGTTTCTAATTATTTGTGAGGTAGGATCTATAATTTTGACCTAGTTAAGACTCTTGGTATGGATTATACTACTTTTTAATTGGATTTGGTAGCTCGACATTGGTGGAGAGGTCATCTTGATTCTAGGCTAGTATAGAGCTCTTTTTGATTCCAGGGTAGTTGGATTTTCTCCTTCCAAATGGACTCGGTTCTTTAAGATCTTCTTAGAGAAGTATATGACTCACAGTCTTAGGAATTGTTTGAGAGATCAGTTCATGAGGTTGGAGTAGGGCTTCATATCTGTATTAGAGAGTGAAGCTTGGTTTCACGAGGTTCCTAGTCATGCTACTTCTATTCTAAATTTTGAGTATAAGAGGGATCTTTTCTTTATTCGAGGATTAAGACTTCCTCTTCATATGTCTATACAGAATTTGGTTATTGTAGGTAGGTCTTTTGCTGAGGTTTCTGATCATGCTCAAATTATGAGGGAGATACATCATGATGCCTAAGATGGTGGCGATAAGAGACCACGATATTAGGGTAGAGTCAGTGGGAGTCGTAGTAGCTCCCAATTCAGAGGCAGTGGTTCTCAAGGTGGATACCTTCTATATCAGTTATTTTAGCATTAGGATCAGTCTAGTAGACCCGTTCATACCGTGCTTTAGATTATCAATTGAGGCTAGTTTATCTCCAGTAACCATCTTAGCTGAGGTAGCGGTCACTCTTCGGGGGTTCATCTTCTAGTTTTAGTATAGTTCATGGGGTATATCATGTTTATGAAGTTATTGGTAACTTATCACGAGAGTGCCCCAGTCGAAGAGAAATTGTTCCTTCGCTCAGGGTATCCCACATATTAGGGTAGTTTATCCCTCAACTAGTGGTGGTTTGCATGGTCGTAGGGGTGGTCCCCAGGGTGCTCATGGAGGCTCTTATGCAGGTATAATAGGAGGTCAGTTAGAAGCCCAGCAAGGTAGCGGCTATGGTCTGTTGTACACAGTATCAGCTGGACTCAAGGCTGATTCTTCGAATGTTGTCATCACAGGTATAATTTTTGTGTGCCGTCAGTTAGATTTTGCTTTATTTGATGTGAGATCCATATGTTCTTATGTGTCTACTTATTTTGCTCCTTGGTTAGAGTTATCTTAGGAGTAATTATCTATGCCATTATGTATATCTACTCTCGCGGGTGATTCTTTGGTAGTGGATCGAGTTTTCAGATAATGTGTTGTGACTATAAGAGATATTGATACTCATGCTAATCTTATTATATTAGACATAGTGGATTTTTATGTGATTCAGGGAATGGAATGATTACCCCACTATCATACCGTCAGAGATTTTTTCCAAGACCATTACCTTAGTCATGCTCGACATAACCCCGATTATATGGTAGGGAGCTATTAGCCATGAGCTTCGGGGATTATTTTTAATATGCGTTCTAGGAGACTTATCTTAAGGGTTCACAAATCTTATCTTGCTTATATTCATGATGTTAGTGTGGAGAGTCCATAGCTTGACTTTGTACCTATAGTTGTGAGTTTCCTAATATTTTCCCTACCAATCTATACGGTATTCCTCCTAGCCGTGATATTAAGTTTGTTATTGATATTGAGCATGGCACCCGACCTATTTCTATGGAACCTTACAATATGGCTCCTGCTAAGCTTAAGAAATTGAATTCTCAACTTCAAGATCTACTTAGTAAGGATTTATTAGACCAAGTGTGTCTCTTTGGGGAGCTCTTGTGTTGTTTGTGAAGAAGAAAGAAGGCTACATGCATATGTGTATAGATTATAGGCAGCTTAATAAGGTGATACTGAAGAGCCATTATCCTATGCCTCACATTGATAATTTATTTGATCAACTTCAGGGAGCACTGGTGTTCTCTAAGATTTATTTGAGGTCTGATTACCATCAGTTAAGAATTCGGGCTGAGGATATCCGAAAGGCAACCTTTAGGATCCGTTATGGTCATTATGAGTTCCTAGTAATATCTTTTGGGTTGACTAATGCCCCAACCGCATTTATGGATTTAATAAACTGATTGTTCAGGACTTATTTAGATTCTCTTGTGATTGTATTCATCGATGAAATCTTTTGTATTTGAGGAGTAGAGAGAAGCATGCACAACATTTGAGGATTGTGCTTCAGACTTTAAGGGATTGTGTACTTTTCTCTATGTTCTCTAAGCGTGAGTTTTGGCTTGAGTTAGTAACATTCCTTGGGTATATGGTATCTGAGAATGGGATTATGGTAGACCCGGCGAGATAGAGGTTGTTGTGATTGGGCAAGGCCTACATCTCTGATCGAGTTTCATAGTTTCATTGGCTTTTATGGTTATTATAGATGATTCGTCAGAGGTTTTGCTACTATTTCAGCACCTATGACCAGATTGACTCAGAAGGAGATTCCTTTATGAATTGAGCTTTGGAAAGCTCTAGGAGTTCCTTACTTCGACTCTTATTTTAGCTCTTCCTATTAAGGGTGAGGGATTGATCATGTACTATGATGCTTGTGGTTTTGGTGTGAGTTGTGTGTTGATGCAGCGGGGTTTTTTTTATTACTTATGCTTCATGGCAGCTTAAAGTGCACAAGTGCAAGGTAAATGTCGCAGCAGATGCCTTGAGCCAGAACACAGTGAGTATGGGTAGTTTGGTTTGTATTTTAGTTTCTTAGAGGTTACTAGCATTAGACATTTAGTCTTTAGCCAACTTGATGGTGCGACTTAATATTTTAGACTGTAGAAGGATTCTTTGTAGTATTGATGCAAAGTCCTCACTATTTAAGTAGATTCGGGATCACTGGTCTGAGGAAAAGAGGTTTTCATCATCTATGATCAAGTAATGAGGGGTGAGTCCATGGGGATACCATAGACTCTAAGATTGTTTTGAAATTTGATAGCCGCATTTGAGTTCCAAGGATTGATGAGTTTATTCAATCAATTTTGCATGAGGCTCACAATTATAGGTATTCTATTCATCCAGTTATGACAAAGATGTATAGAGCATGAGACAAGATTATTGGTGGAGTGGTATGAAGAGAGATATGGTGGACTTTGTAGCTCATTTCCTATGTTGCCAGTAGGTGAAGGCCGAGCATCAATGACCTAGTTGATTGATTCGGAGGTTTCCTATTCTCGAGTGAAAGTGGGAGTGGATTACTATGGACTTTGTTAGTGGTTTCTTACTTCACGTGGTTCTGATAGTATTTGGGTCATTGTGGATTTGTTGACTACGTCGGCATACTTCATCCCTATTTAGATGTCCTTCGGTGACGAGAGGTTAACCCATATCTATGTTTATGAGATAGTCTGTTTGTATAGTATGCCTATATATATTATTTCAAATTGGTGTTACGTGTTCACTTCTACCCTAGGAGAGATTTTCAGGAGGAGTTAGGTGCTTAGGTGGATCTTATTACAGCCTTCTATCCTCAAACAGATAGGCAATCGGAGCTGACTATTCAGGTTCTCTAGGATATGCTCTAAGCCTGTGTTATGGATTTTGGAGGTCAGTGGGAGCAACATTGTCCTTGGCAAAGTTTGCATAAAATAACAGTTAGCATTTGAGTATTGAGATGGCACCTTTTGAGTTGTATGGTAGACAGTGTCATTCTACAATTGGATGGATTGAGACTTTCAAGATTAGACCCCGTGGTACTGCCTTTATTTAAGAGTTGTTGGATAGAGTCAGGGTGATTCAGGACAGGTTAAGAGCATTTCAGAGTAGGTGAAGGCTTCGCTGATCGTTGACTTCATGACTTGAGATTTGGAGTTGGTGATTAGGTATTCCTCTATGCATCAGCCATGAAGGGTGTGATGAGGTTCGGGACTAATGGAAAGCTCATCTCTAGATATATTGGGAACTACGAGATTCTTGGCACAGTGGGTGATGTGGCTCATAAGTTAGCCTTAGCCCTAGATTTTGCTGTTGTCCATCTATTTTTTAATGTTTCCAATTTGTGGCGATATATTCCTGATCCATCTCATGTGCTTAGATGGGACTTAGTCTAGTTGGATGAGTGGCTGACCTTCGTGGAGGAACCTTTATTCACTTTGGCAAGTGATATCAAGATATTGCGTGCTAGATAGATTCCTGTAGTTAAGGTTCAGTGAGGCAAGACCTAGTAGAGGAGGCTACTTGGGAGATTAAGGGCGAGATTTAGATAGAGCATCCTTACCTGTTCGAGGCTTTAGGTATATCTTACTCCTTTATGTTCGTGGACAAAAGTACTTTTAGTAGTGAAAATTGTAAATACCCTCCAGGTCATTTTTTGTATTTCTGCTCATTTTCACTATTTAGATCATTCATATAGCTGCTCCAAGTCATTTATTACTTGCTAGGACTAACAGTTCAGTTACCAAGTAGTTCGTTTGAATTTTAGAGCCAATTCCCTATTTTGAAGTCTTCGCTAGTTCAAATTGGTTATTGGGTAAAATATTTAGTCAAACGACCTCATATTCTAATTCTAACTATTCCAACAGCTCTGGAATATCGATTTTGGGCTAGGTGGACCCTTGGTCTGATCCCGAGGCACCCAATCTCATTTTGAGCTATTGGTAAGAAGTTAAGAAAAATGACAAATGGGCATGGGCTCCACTTTTCATTCAAAAAACCTCGTATGGAAATTTTGATTGTTTCATTGAGTCCATAAGATTGAATACAAAATGGTAGCATAGTTCATTAATGTATACAAGATTTAGAATAAATACTGAGGGGTTTGCGGAGACTTGGATATTCCGCTGGTACTGTTGCACTAGCATCTGTGAGCCTCTGATCGCTTATGAAATCTGCCAGGCATTAGAAAGCATCACATAGGCAACATTTTTAGTCTCATAAGCTACACCTCTGACAACATCGCAAGTATTGCGTACATGATAGTGATTTCATGTAAGCAATGTTGTGGCCAAGCGCACTCACAAGTGTGTGTGGTCTCACCAAGTAATACAGTGGCCTTAATTAAAGCCGAATATCGATCCCTCAAAGAGTTGTGTTGAAAACTATCCAATTCTAGTTCATTATTGAGATTAATTTAGTTCAAACGTAGCCAAAAGAATTTGAGAGTTATAAAGTGAAAGTAAAATAAACAATGCGGTAAAGTAAACTACTTCGACAATCAATTAGGATAAACCTAGGGCTAAGGCTCTGTGAACAATCATACTATGCTATTAAACTTCGTTAATTAGGTTACTTATCTGGGTTATTGAGTCACGAGGTTAATATTATGATCATGGTCTCTCGAGCCTCTAATCTCCTATCTAACTTAGATCTACAACTATATCGTTGAGCGAGGATGTGAGATATAAGATAAATGCACTTATATTTCATCCTGTAATGAACCAACTAGGGCATCTATGTATATTCCTATCCTAAGTACAAATTATAGCTTCGTTCTGTAGAAGATTATAATCCTACTCTAGTCATCCCCACGTACTATCTTCTGGTTCCTCCTATCAGGCTCACAAGATTACTATGGATGTATTCTGAGGGTATCTAATTCTTAAAATAGTTATAAAAGGGATAAATAAATGACCAAATATTGTAAACAGTCAAAACTAAATCAATTCATAGCAATAGTATTCATGTTCTTGGCCTTAACCCCGTAAAGGGGGCTTTAGCCGCTCATGGACATAACCATAATCACGATAGATGAATACATGATAAAATCCTTAAAAATATAAAGTAAAGAAGAAAAACCATAATTGAAGTGTTTTCTAGCTTCCCTCCAAGTGTTTAAGTCGTCCAAGGTGTTTAGCATCATGCACACGTGTCCTATTTATAGGAGGACAAAACTAGCCGAAAATGGCATGCCTCCGTGTCGCACCTATTATCTTGGTACCTAGGGTGTGTTACACACCCTAATTATGGAGACACATTGTTTTTATCCCTTATTAAGCCCCCAAGGTATGTAACGCTCCCCATATTAGTGGCTTGGGTGGTCCGTGATGCGCCAAGGACTCCTAAAGTGTCATTTTATGTCCATCCATTCCAAGCCTTGTGGTGTTGTTTCAAATTGATTTGCATCCTGTGTATCATTCATATATCATAATCATCGCACCAAGCATCATATAGCATCAAAAACCACAAATTAGAGATTAAAACAACACAACATCCTAGACGATGAACTAGAAACTTAAGCTAAGAATGCTATTTTTGTCCTTTTGATCTTTAACTTAGTTTTGACTCTTGGATTGATTTAATTGCACTTTAAATACTATAAACAAGTTTATCCACACATAATTACACAATCATACCAGTAGTATCTAATTAAATACACTAGAGTTGACACGACCCGAACCAAGGCCTAGTCGTGTTTGGTGCCTCATGCCCAACAGGGACCGGCGACCACCCCTAATACCCAACCATAACCACCCTACAACCGATATTGGATGAATTTTGATTATATAACATAAAAATATGGACTAATCATAAATCAAATATAGTCAAATGGTGTCATCCCCAATACCAATACCAATACCAATATCAAGGATGATACCAATACCGACACCGCCCATGCCAACCCAAAGTAGTTTCACAAAGCCTCTATCCAAAATCAAAACATCATCTGGTTGGCACATGCCCCCGACCATAGCCAGAAACCAATTTCTAAGAAATAACGAAAGTATGTAGAAAAGTCCATAACATGAAATGGAGCCTTCCAGAGTATGGAAGCTTACCACTTTAATTTGACACAAAGTTGTCCCCAAATCCAAGTTACTGTGCAGGAGGAGTATTATGGAAGGTTCCTACATCGCATGGGGATACAGCGCCCGAATACGGGTTAGCATGTGAACACTAGAATGTACTCAGGAGTAAAGATAAAATAATTCCAATATTTAAAACCAAGTATGTAACCATATGCAATCACATCCATATATATATAAGTATATATATATATAATATATGTCGGTAAAGGAAACTAGATTTTGTATGCATTTAAAACCTTTAACCTGGGTTTGTGTAGCTTAACCATCATAATCTACCCATGGGCTATATGGGTCCAGTGTTACCCCCTGATAAGGGGCCAGTGTGTGTATGCTCACGAACCGAAGACATCATAGGGGCCAGGGATCCCGTGTACCATTCACCCTCCATAATACATATCTTCAAGTATAACTTAGGGGATTCCTATGTACCCCTCAAGAATAAGGTCACCATGACCAACCCTCATGTCAACAAACATGAGTTTCCAGTGTCCGTCCGTTAGACTGACACCTTCACAGTTAGCTATCACAACCTGTTGTTATTGCCTAATTAAAATCATTAGCACACAAACAAGCTACCAATTCCATGTGTTAATTACCAAGTCATTATGTAGTGGTATTGCCATACCAACTATAGCTTACTAGTAACGTTATTAGCCAGCACTTAGAGAATTCCCATGTACCCCACATGTATTCTAATTTACTAAAACAATGGCCACCAAGGCCTTTCCGAATCATTTAAAACCATTTAAACCAATTTAGGTTCCATAACTATATTATGTAATGCAATAGTTTCAATAAAAGTTAAACTATGTGACAAAACCATTCTTATAGGCATTTTAACAAATATATCGACGGCATATAGTTTCCAAAACCAAAATCAAGAACCAATTGACCATTCCCATGAGACCACATGTTCAATTCCAAAATTTTAACATGAAAACCATAAGAAAAACATGAGAAAACAATATTCATCCATTAACAACCAAAACCCTCAACATACAATTCAAAACCAACATAAACCCACAATAATATCATGAAAATCATTCATTAAAACATGAATTTAGTTGAAATAACACTAAGGGAGGAGTAACATGCCTTAGATACAAAAGAGTACGGAGAGAAACATTCCTTGTAAGCCCTGAATTGATTGTATTGAAGAAACCCTAGTCTTTCTTGAACCAAGAACCTTGAGTGAGATTTGAGAGTATTTTAGGAGTGTTTTGATCTTTCAAAGTAAAGAATGAGGGACCACTTAATGTTATAGGATATGGGTTTTAAGGGTTATTGGGGTGGGAAATATCTAAAATATCCTCATCTTATAAGCTGAAAAATAAGAGCAGGAGGGTAAGACCACACCACCCAAACCGTACCCACGATATACGAGTGATACACACCACTCGTACCCTAGGTAGCAACTTGGACTCCAACTATCCAACATATGACCAGAAGGGCCAACTCGTATCCATAACATAAGATTGATACCCTTAATCCGTACCCTAGACAGAATCATCTAGGCTAGATATAGGACATCATACGATTTAGAACTATACTTCTTGTACCCTAACATATGACTAGTATGATTCCTTCTCGCACCTTCAATAGTAAATAACCAAACCACACTGATTATCATATGAGTTTAGGACCCTAAATCATACCCGCATCATACGATAAGTACCCTCAAGTTGTATGATGTCTAGAAGCTCAAACTTAAGAAATTTTCTAAGGGTTAAAAGCCAAGGTGTTTCAAGAGTCCATCAAGATCAACTAGAAAAACACGTAGCTCAAGCTAGTAATACAAGTTTTCTTGTCTAAACTCTAAGTGACCAATTTTAGTTCTAACTTGCTTAAAAACACCATAAATATTATAATCAAGTACTTCAGCACTTAGATGCTCATTTATATCATTATTAACACATTAAGCACACAAGAAGTCCTTAAAATAAAGATAAATAAGTCTGGATTACAACTCTAAGGTGCATAAATCCACCTCAGATTAAGATACTTTTGCACTTTTGGCTATATATTGTGTATATGATCGGCAGGTCGTGAATGCCATACCCGTGTACCTGGGAAGGGTATAAGTAGCCTTTTTAGACCATTTTCATCATATCCCATCCATCTCCAAGATATTTAAAAACTAAAAAATGGAAAATCTTAGGGATAGCATTTATGGGTAATTTTGAAGCATGGATGAAGATCATTTACGCGATTCTCCTTTAAATTTGTGGTAAGATTTCTTCATTTTCATGGTTGATTTTTTCATTCTTATCTAAAATCCCAAAAAGCTTGGGGTATTGATTTTAGCATCAATATACGTCGAAATTCAACCATTTTTTAGGGTAAATATTTCTAGAGCATAGAGGGACATTGATTTGTTTCAAAAATATAATTTCCATAAATGGACCCCACATAAAATTTATATGTAATTTTGGATCCAAATTATAATAGTGCAATATGGATATAGTTATTCTTGTTTTTATGAGTAGATATTATTTTGATAGAGTAGCACCTTGCAAAATATTCTCAAAAAGGAAAATTAGTCATTTAGCAAATTCTTCGGGCTTTCTTCTGTGCCTAGGTAGGCTAAGTTTACCTTCTTCAAAGATTTAACTATTTCTTAGTATTATTATGATATTACACTATGTATGGGGTGGGATTTAGGTGTTGAAAGTGTGGATGAGAATATTTGGTTTGATTGGACCGTTTGGCTATCCTGAAACTGTAGACTTGGAGTAGTAGTGTAGTTATTCCTGGCTTAATTGAATTGAAAATTTTGATGTATATTTGGGATGGAAATTCTTAAATTATCCTTTGTAGGTGAAATTTTCCTAGTTCATCTGTCTAGAGTAAAATTGTCTTTCATAGTTTAAATTAAGGGGAATGCCTTAGTTGCCACTATTTCGGTAGAATTGCCTTATTAGCTCATGTGTAGGAAGAATCACTATCTTAGGACAAATTATGGATTACTTGAAATCTAGGATTAAACTTTACTACCTTATATTAGTTTGGGATAAAAGCTGCTTAAGTGGATTTTTGGGGATTAGGCGTCTGCCCTCGAACCACCTTAAGACAAAACTTGGATTAGCCTTGTGGTATTATTTTTGCATGTTATACTTTTACTATCAATTGTTTGAAACTCGAAGAGATTGAATATATTCATTTAGTATTTTTATGACCTGAGGCTACCTCCTATTCGCGACAACGGTGCTTACGATCCCAAAAGACTGCTAACCTATGAACTGGTACCTGCTATGAGTACTAAATAATATTCCAATACTAAAGACATGCAAAAAATCAGTTGATAATGCCATAGGGTTTTAGAAACTAAAAACAACACTGAATCATAGTTCTGAACTTCTTGAAAGATATTAAAAATACTGATAAAAACAAATGATAAACTAACTATCTATCTAAATGTATGAAAGCCTCTAAAACTGACTAACTGTGGAGTTGATGGGAAAAACCTCCAACTAACTCTGACTAACTAAATAACTTAACTGCAAACATAACTAAATATAAGAAAAACTCATCCTCGAAGGATAAGGACTCGCCACTATTGCTACTGCTTGTAATACCCTACACTTCTACCTGGCATGAAATCATCTCAAGAATGTTTGAAACTTAATTTGAAAGATGAATCCACTTTTATACGTGTGATATTTTTAAGATTTTCACTTTTAGTTGAGTGTAAAATTGAATAAGCTTTCCATCGATACCCATTCCATCAAAATCCAACATTGGAAGAGAAAATTATGGCCGAAATACAGAAAGCAGTCAAAACTGCTCAGGTGCGATGGTGAAGGCCGACGGACCATCGCCCAATACGTCACAGCGGAGGCAGTAAGACCATATTCTGTCTAAGGGCGATGGTTCAGGCTGATGGACCGTTGAGATAGCGATGGGCGAGCCATTGCAGGAGAGGCAGTTAACCCCTATTCTGCCCAGGTACGACGATCAGGACCGACGGACCATCAACCCAGCGATAGACCATCGTACCCACCGCCGCATAGTTTGTTTAATTATTTTAAAGTCATTTTTAAAAGGGTATTTAGGTATTTTTTCCACCCATTTTAACCTCTAATTATATCAAACCAAGGCTCATAAGTTCATTATCCATCTACAACTTTGAATTAGGGTTTTCTCTCAAAGATCATCCCCAAGAACAAGATTCAAATACTTCTTCAAGAAACTAAAAGATTAAAGTTCTTCAAGTCCAAGAACTTTAAGAAAATCACAACCCAGGTATGTCATGTGTTGATTCACGGGTCCCTTTCACCCATAAAGCTCAAGAATCTCTTTTCAAAATCCAAGATTTGTGTATTTATGAATGTTCATGATTAAAATTGAATTGAAATTAATGTTCATGAAGTTATGGGGTTTTGATACATGTTTTAAATTAAATATTCCAATGATTGACCCTAGTATATGATGATTTTCATCATAATCATGATAAACCCTTCAAATTTGCAAATTTATCTATGCAACCATGATAATTAGATGCATTGATAATGGTATAACCAAAATATGTTCCCCGTGTGTTTAATTAAACGCCTATGTAAAGAAAAAGTGTTATACTAGTGTGATAATATGAAACCCCATTTATGTACAAGTTTATCCATGTCAAATGTTTGATGAAATAATTTAGTCAGTGAATTATGGATACATGTGTAGCCCTTGTGGTGCTTTAAAACTTGTACTTCATGAAAATCTCCAACTTATTACATTATGGATTGTTGATGTTGGTCATGTATTCAAAAAAGTCATGCATTATCAGTTTCTTCCCATCAAGTCCTGGGGGTACTTGTACCCAAAAATTTAGCTGTGTGCCTAGAATCAGTGTCATATTTTCAAGATACTCTCAGTCAAGCCATGATCCATAAAATTCAGTCAGTCTCATGACTCAAGAAAACTCAGTAATCTCAGTAGTATTCCGTCATCCAACGGAACTCAGTTAACTCAGTTCAGTTCAATTTAGTTAATCATGTCTAGTGTCTATTCAGATGAGGGTAGAAAATTAGTACCGAGTGAACCCAAGGATGGGAACCCACCTGTATATGAGGTTGTGATTCTTAGAAGCAATCCTTGCATTCCAGAACTACGTAGCCAGCGTAGGTTGAGACATTATAGCTTGTTATATGAGGGTAGATAAGGTGGCTTAACCTGTTATATGAGGGTTCCCACCGTTGTCACTAAAGTTACCAATTATATGAGGGTTACTCACAGATTTTCCTTAACAGTGGTACGTTATTGACACCCTTCTAATTGGGATTACAGATTGGACCCTAACTTAGCTATATTGCGCTATTTGAGGCATGTCAATTAGTTGACTACTTCCCATAGTTTTAGTTATAGATCAGGACTGTTAGATATAGTCATTCAGTCTCAGTAATAGAACTCAGATAGTTCTACAGAATTCAGGACTGTCAGATACAGTCAACTCAGAACAAAATAGAACTTAGCTAATTCCATTAAAAACTAGACTGTTAGATACAGTTGCTTAGTATTAGTTATTTCAATTATACAGTTATCAGTATCTTATGTTATCAGTACTCAGATTCAGTAATCATGTTATCACAAACTCAATTATAGTGATTATGTATTCATGCATGTATTTTTATATTCATGTTATTTAGTCAGTTAGTATAGTTCATGCATGTGAACGCTTTCCATTCTGCCTACCTCACATGCATACCAGTACATTCACACATACTGACATATTTATGCTATGGTGTTTTATACCATAGGATCAGAAGCACGAGCTCCAGAGTATCAGTAGCATTCAAGTCTCAGCAGTCAGAGTTAGCAATGAGTCCTCATACTTTGAGGACAAGACCACTACTTTATTATCTCATTAATTAATTTATTTCAGTAGTTGGAGTTAGTTGGTAATATGTCCCATCAACTCCTTATTTAGGCAGTTCAATCAGTTAGAGGCTTTTTAGACTAGCATGTACAGACAGTTATTTCAGTTGTCTTAGGTATTTCATACCATTTCCAAATGTTATGTTTTATCAGTTATGTTATATTTTTGAACTTTATCACCTTTTAGCCTTTATTTCTTCATTTATATAGTAGATTATACCATGTCCAGGTACAGATATAAGTCACAGGTTAGCTTGTGGTCCTTTGGGGTCATGAGCACCGTGTAGCATTTCGAGTACCAGATTTGGGGCGTTATAAACTTGGTATCAGAGCCTAAGGTTCAATAGATTCCTAGGAAGTCTGAAAGCTGCATCTAGTAGAGTCTTGTACATGGTGTGTTGCATGCCACATTTATGTACAGGAGGCTATAAAATATTTTAGGAATAGTTTCCCTTTTTTCAGTATTCATGTCGTGCCAATGAGCATTAGCTCAAATCTAACTCTTAGTCAAATTCATTTCTCCCTTTCATTTATAGATCATGCCTCCCAAAAGTTCTAATGAAAGGAGAACCAAGAATCAGTCAGTACCACAACCCATCCAGGTAGATTCCTTAGACGAGCATGTAGTTCATGGCGAATTCAGAATTGACTCCCTTATTTTATCTTACTCAGTAGTAGCTTAAAGAAAAAGTAGGCTATTGTCCCACCTAGGCATATGATTCATACCCGGTAGAGTGAGGCGGGGAAATATAGGGAGAAAGAAAGAAAGAAAGAGAATAAGAGAGCTCAAATAGGTAGCTTCAATTTTAATCAGCCTAAGTCAGAGGGTGGGAATCGTTCTCAGTTCCACCCAAAGTCCTTAGTTCCAACTCCACCCTCAGTCAGTGTCCCAGCACCTATGTTTTGAAATGGTAATAGTGATAGAGCGCCAGGCTCTAAGTCTCAGGGTAGTGTAGCATTTGCATGAACTAGTCCTCTTTGCCAGACTTGTGGTAAGAAGCACAAGGGTATTTGTAGAGCTGGAAGTGATGTATGTTTTAGATGTGGCAAGCCCGTCCATAGAGTTAAAGATTGTCCCTAGTCAGGATTTCAGGGTCAGCAGAACCATTCCTCAGCTCAGTCCGGTCGCCTAAACCAATAAGGTGCCACCTCCAGTGCTATTAGTGGGCAATGCTCAAATCGACTTTATGCTCTCCAGTCCCGGTAAGATCAGAAAAATTCTCCTAATGTGGTTACGGGTACATTACAGTTCTTTCATGTGCATGTTTATTCTTTGCTAGATCCAGTAGCTTCTTTGTCTTTTGTTACTCCCTATATAGCAGTTAATTTTGGAGTCAGTCCTGAAATTCTAGCAGACCCTTTTTAATTCCCTACCCTAGTGGGTAAAACCATCATAGACCGGTGGGTATACCGGAACTGCCCAGTTATGTGATATTTCAAAAAATCACTTCAGCAGACTTAGTCGAATTAGATATAACTAATTTTAATATCATTCTCGGCATGGATTGGCTTCATTCCTGCTATGCCACAGTCGACTACAAAAACATAGTTGTCCAATTTCAATTTTTAAATAAACCTATCCTAGAGTGGAGGAGTAGTACTTCAGCTTTCAGAGGTCAGCTTATTTCCTACCTACGGGCTAGGAAAATGATATCTAAGGGATGTGTCTATCATCTTATTTGAGTTAAGGAATCTAGTTTCAAAACTGCCAATCTTGAATCAGTTCTAGTTGAGAGTGAATATTCAGATATCTTTGCCAAAGATCTTCCCAGATTTCCTCCTGAGAGGGAAATAGACTTCGGCATTGACCTTCTGCCAGATACATAGCCCATATCTATTCTATCATACAGAATGGCATCAGTAGAACTCAAGGAATGTGATATTATGAAATTAGCTTTCAGAACTTGATATGGTTATTTCAAATTCTTAGTCATGTCCTTTGGTCTTACCAATGCCCCAACATCTTTCATGGATGCGATGAACTATGTATTCAACTAGTACTTGGACAATATCGTCATAGTCTTCATAGATGACATTCTTGTCTACTCCCGCAGTGAGCGTGATCATGCAAACCATCTCAAAAAAGTGTTACAGTCCCTCAAAACCCATCAGTTATCATGATATCTATTCATGTCCTACATGTCAGCTCTATGATCATCACTCATATTTGTGCATGTTAGTGAGAATCATGAATGCTCATAGTTCCTAGTATAAGGAGTTCCAGTTCACTCTGTGTTACGAATCATGTCCCATAAATGTAAAACCTTCAGACTCAGGTCATGCAGTTCATGACTCATGTACTCATGTCGTGCTATACAGTATGCTCAACCCACATGACTCATGTTTCACTCCTAGTAATTAGCCAAACTCAGGTTATGTCACGTATACCCTGAGTTTAGATCCTTCGGTGAATCCGTAGTGTCGATGTTCTATCCCTCATGCCTCAGTTACAGCTTTAGTTCAGTAATAGATATTCAGTAAAAGATTCAGATTATCCTACAGGACCATGGCTTTCAGTTATCAATTACTTAGACATCAAAATTCAGTTCCTCAGTACCAATCTAAACCTTAATTATCAGAAACTAGCATCAGTCCCAGTATGAGTCTCAATTACAGATTTAGTTACAGTCTCTTCTATAGTCTTAGATATAGTTCCAGTCGCAGCCTCAATTTAGAAATTAGATTAGTACCACAGTCCAATTTTGGGTTTGTTTGACCACAGCATGTAGTTATCAGTTACGTATGTTATCAGTATTTCAGTACCTCAACTTACAAAATATTTCTGAATTATGTTATACACCTGGTCTTAAATTATTAGAAAATACAAGTATTTCATGAATTCATGCTCAGATATCTTATGTTACTCAGTTAGTCCCTTTCTCATGTTCATAAAAACTCCATATTCTCAGTCCAGTTATTCAGACTAAGTACAGTTGAGTTTATATGCCCAGCACTCAGCCATCAGTCAGTCAGCAGATCAGATGAGTCAGTCATTAGGAATTAATTTGAATAACCAGTACTTTAGTTTGATATTCAGACGTATAAGTTCACATATTTTCCCATTCTTTCCACCTAGTCGTACTATTCAAAGTCTCATAGATGTAACCATCCTAAGATAGACCAATCAAGCAGTCGCGTGTTTAGCTAAGTTCATGTTTCATGACTCAGTCTTAGATTGTGGTTGCCTTGTGCATCATTCCAGTCTCTCTTCAGTATCTCGGCCAAGTCGGCATTTTATGAGGGATGTAGTGTCCTAAGGGAAAGATAAACTATATTCCCCTGAACTTTTATTACCAAAATATGTCATTCCCTTTTCATGTAAGGAACATAGCTTGGAGTATTGGGTACTCATAGGTGGACCCTCAAGCTCCAATCTCAACCATAATTCATGTACGCAATGGCTCAGTTCAGTTCACGATACTCAGTCCTTGTCACATATTACAGACTCAGTCGTGTTCTTAAGTTCCCATTCATGCATGTTCAAAAAAGGTTATAGAGTTCGAGATTAATGACTTTATCTATCTAAGGATCTCTCCCATGAAGGTAGTAAAGACTCAACAAGAAAGGAAAGCTAAGTACCCGATATGTTGGTCCCTTCAAAATTCTCAGTCGCTTCGGTAAGGTAGCTTTTGAGCTCAAATTGCCTTCAGATCTAGCCTCAGTTCATCCAGTCTTACATGTCTCTTTGCTCAAGAAGTGCATAGGGTACACAGCAGTTGTAGTCCCTATTGAGAGCATAGATGTTCAGAACAGCCTCTCTTATAAAGAGATTCCGATCAAAATTCTTGACTACCAGACTCGTAGACTGAGGAATAAAGAAGTCCCTCTAGTCAAAGTTCTTTGGCGGAATCAGCCATTTAAGGGAGCTACTTAGGAAGCAGAAGCAAACATGCAGACCAAGAATCCCCACCTCTTCTCTTCCAACTTAGATCTAGCTTAAGGTAACAGTTCTCCTTAAGCTTTTTAGTTACATGTTCAAATTTCAATAACAAGCTTGGTATCCATTTCATGTTCAGAATTCCATTATAAACTTGGTATTAAATACCATTGCATATTCATTCATGCATTCATATGTCAGTTTAGTTATATAATCATGCATCAGACGTGCATTCTAATTATGAGAACCTTAGTTCATCAGAACACTTAGTTGTGCATTCATGAATCAGTTACACATACATCAAATATGCATGTTTGGTATAATATATTTATTTATCAGTCATGTCAATCATGAGATCATGTTCCAGTTATTCATGTTCAATATGTACATCAGTTTATCTTCTCTCCTCTCACCCAGTCTCATTCGAGGATGAATGTTCTCAATGGGAGATATTGTAATACCCCATACTTCTACATACCTTGAAATCATCTCAAGAATGTTAGAAACTTACTTTGAAAGTTGAATCAACTTTTATACGAGTGATACTTGTAAGATTTTCACTTTTACTTGAGTGGAAAATTTAATAAGCATTCCATCGATACCTATTCCATCAAAATCTCACATTGGAAGAGAAAATTATGGCCAAAATACATAAAGCAATCAAAACTGCCTAGGTGCAATAGTGGAGGCCGACGGACCATCAAGCTAGCGACAGACCATCGCCCAAGCCATCGTAGTGGAGACAGTAAGACCACATTCTGCCTAAGAGCGATGGCTCAGGCTGACAGACCATTGAGCTAGCAACAGACCATCGCCCAAGCCATTGTAGGAGAGGCAGTGAACCCCTATTTTGCCCAGGTGTGACGGTCAGGATCGATGGACCGTCGACCCAACGATGGACCGTCACACCCACCGTTTCATAGTTCATTTAGTTATTTTAAAGTCATTTTTAAAAAGGTATTTGGGTATTTTTTCCACTCATTTTAACCTCTAATTATATCAAACCAATTCTCATAAGTTCATTATCCATCTATAATATCAAATTAGGATTTTCTCTCAAAGATAATCTCCAAGAACAAGATCCAAATCCTTCTTCAAGAAACTAAGAGATTTAAGTTCTTCAAGTCCAAGAACTTCAAGAAACTCACAATCCAGGTATGTCATGTGTTGATTCATAGGTCCCTTTCATCCATGAAGCTCAAGAATCTCTTTTCAAAATCTAAGATTTGTGTATTTATGAATGTTCATGATTTAAATTGAATTGAAATTTATGTTCATAATGTTGTGGGGTTTTGATTCATGTTTTAAATTACATATTCCAATGATTGACCCTAGTATATGATGATTTGCATACTAATCATGATAAACCCTTCAAATTTGCAATTTTATCTATGAAATATGACAATTAGATGTATTGAAGGTGGTATAACCAAAGTACATTCCCCATGTGTTTGATTAAATGTCTATGTGAAGGAAAAGTGCCATAGTAGTGTGATAATATGAAATTCCCATTTATGTACAAGTTTATGCATGTCAAATGTTTGATGCAATGATTTAGTCAGTGAATTATGGATACATGTGTAGCCCTTGTGGTGCTTTAGAACTTGTACTTCATGAAAATCTCCAACTTAGTATATTATGGATTGTTGATATTGGTCATGTGTTTAAGAAAGTCATGTTTTGTCAGTTTCTTTCCATCGAGTCCAGGGGGTACTTGTACCCAAAAATTTAGCTGTGTGCCTAGAATCAGTGTCATGTTTTCTAGATACTCTCAGTCAAGCCATGATCCATAGAATTCAGTCAGTCTCATGACTCAGGAAAACTCAGTAATCTCTGTAGTATTTCGTTAGTCAACAGAACTCAGTTAACACAGTTCAATTCAATTAATCATGTTCAGTGTCTATTCAGATGGGAGTAGAAAATTAGCACCGAGTGAACCCAAGGATGGGAACCCACCTGTTATATAAGGGTATGATTCTTAGAAACAATCCTTGCGTTCCAAAACTACATAGCCAGCGTAGGTTGAAATATCATAGCTTGTTATATGAGGGTAGATGAGGTTGATTAACCTATTATATGAGGGTTCCCACTATTCTCATTAGATTTATCTATTATATGAGGGTTACTCACAGATTGTTCTTACTAGTGACACGGTATTAATACCCTTCCAATTGGGGTTACAGATTGGACCCCAACGCAGCTATATTGTGCTATTTGGGGTATGTCAGTTAGATGACTACTTCCCACAGTTTCATTTATGTATCATTACTTTTATATATAGTCATTCAGTTTCAGTAATAGAACTCAGATAGTTCTACAGAATTAAGGATTGTCAGATAGAGTCAACTTAGAACAGAATATAACTCAGTTAGTTCCATCAGAAACTTAACTGTCATATACAGTTGCTCAGTATTAGTTATCTCAGTTATACTGTTATCAGTATCTCATGTTATCAATACTTAGATTTAGTAATCATGTTATCATGAACTCAGTTATAAAGATTATGTATTCCTGTATGTATTCTCACGTTCATGTTATTCAGTCAGTTATTATAGTTAATGAATGTGAACCCTTTACATTCAGGCTACCTCACATGTATACCAGTACATTCAAATATACTGACGCATTTACGCTATGGTGTTTTATACCATAGGTTCAAAAGCACGAGCTCCAGAGCATCAGTAGCATTCCAGTCTAAGTAGTCAGAGTTAGTAGTGAGTCCTCGTCCTTTGAGGACATGACTATTACTTTACTATCTTATTAATTAATTTATTTTAGTAGTTGGAGTTAGTTGGGAATATGTCCCATCAACTCCTTATTCAGACAGTTCAGTTAGTTAGAGGTTTTTCAGACTAGCATGTTCAAACAGTTATTTTAGTTGTCTTGGGTATTTCATACCCTTTCCAGATGTTATGTTTTATCAGTTATGTTAAAATTTGGAACCTTATGGCCTTTTGGCCTTTATTTCTGCATTTATACAGTATATTATGTAGTGTCCAGGTACAGCTATCAGTCATAGGTTAGTTTGTGGTCCTTCGGGGTCATGAGCACCATTTAGCATTTTGGGTACCAGATTCGGGGTGTTACACTATTGATAAACTGATCTGCCTAAGCACGGCCGAGAAACTAAGTATCCAAACATATGATATTAAATATTATAGAACAAAAAAGGGTATGGATCAGCACTTAGAATGTATTGGTATAAGAGATGAGGTTAAGCTGATATGCATAGGTTCATAAGCATGAATAATAATTGACTAAATAAATAGAATAAGGTAGCTGAATATAAATGAATGAAAACTATGAAATCTATGAATGCATTGCCAAGCATATAGTTTGATTTCAAAATGATCGGTAAACTAAATTATTGAAATACTGATAATTGTATGCTATGGTCAAACTAGCCTAAAACTAAATTCTATACTGAATACTAAACTGATACTGTGGAAGGTTTCATCTAATTGATATGCCCTAATCTGAGATAATTAGGGTTCAACCTGTAATCTCAGTTGAAAAGGTATCAGTACCTTCCATGGGTACTAACACTAGCTGTGTGAATCCACTAAAGAGTCACCCTAACTGACAGGTGCTCTAATGAGAAATGTGTTACCTTCAACTTACAGGTAAACACTTTATCAACCCTCAACTGACAGGTTGATATCTCTAACCTACGTTGGCTATATAGTTATGGTATGCTGGGATTGCTACTAAGATTCACACCCTTTACTGGCAGGTGAGCGCCCATCCCTGAGTTTGCTCGGTGCTAAATCCTACTCCCAACTGAACTGACTCGGATTACCAAACTAATAAAAGTTTAACTGATTATGATAACTGATTGGATGTATAATATTCATACATATCTAAAATCATTTTGAAAATACTATCAACTGTGTAAATAGCTAAGTTTTGGGTATTCATAACCCTCAGCACTGACTGGAATTAACAATATGGACACATGAAATTTGAAGAACATAATAGGGAATCATAGTTCAAAATTCATCTCCTAGGCATTTCATCAAACACTTGAAAATCATGGACTTAAGCATAAAAATGATTAAAATAAGTGGAAATAACATAATTATAACACCAAAACCATAAATTTGGGGATTTCACAAGGAATTTCCTTCATTCAAACGTTTAAGGGCTACTTTCAATGAAAATCACTTGTAAATATCATGTATAATTTAAATTCATAAAATCTTCATGAATATAACTCATTGTAAACATGTAAATTCATGAATTAAAATATAAAAATAGGTTCTTGGACTTCATGGGTGAAAAGGGCTCACGGATGAACATCAAACTCACCTTAAAGCTTTAATTTTAAAAGAGAATTAACTTTTTTGAAAGTTCTTGGGTGGTGAATCATGAATTATTGAGTTTTCTTGTAGGGATAATGATTGAATTTGATGATTTTGGGTGATGGTTAGGGTTTATTTTAGAGAGAAATTGAGGAAATTGGGCATATAATGCCCCAAATAACGACTTAATCTTGTGTTTTTATGAATTTGGGTGATGGAAAAAGACAAGATTGCCCCTCTAGAATTTAAATTTGTAACTGGGATGTCGATTGACCCATCACTGCAATGCGGCAAAGAACGCATTGCTATAAGCAACGCGATGCGATACAATCGCATTAAGCTGCTGGAATCGAAATCTAAACACGACCCAAACCTCATCTAAAAAATCTAAAACTTTCTCAAGAGATGTTCGTTACACCCCTAAACATGAATTAACTCAAAAACTTACATCTCGGAGTCAGGAAGGTCACTTTAAAAATCATCAAAGTTAAGAGGCCAAAAATAAAAAAATAAGTTCCCAACACTTAGCTAAATTTTTAGGTTCTAATCCTCTTATGCATGCACTGTAGGTTTAACTAAGCTAAGACTAATATGGGGTATTACAAGTACATTAGTTGGATATTTGAAGATTGATGTTAATTCAAGTATTACTAATGATATTACTGAAATACGTGATGTATGACATGGCTTGCATGTATATGATTACTGAGATAAATTCCAGACATGACTAGTGATATGAGTCATATATATATGAATAATGATATGACTTATATATATATATATGATCATTGACATGATATTCAGATATGAATAACATTTCTTAAAAATTTGTTATGACTCATGAAGATGATTAAGTCCTTAGAGATATAATATACCTTGGGGATATAATATGGCTTATGGATATAATATGGCTTACTGATATATTGTAGCTTATAGATATGGTATAGTCCATAGATATGATTAGTGGCTCCTAGCCGTGATGTGACTTTTAACTATGAGCGTTGAAACAACTTATGATCCTGATAATGAGGGTATGAGCACCAGTTCAAGTCTGATAATTTATTATGATATAAAGGTATGATCATCGGTTCAATTTTGGCAATTGATTATGACGTTAAGGGCATGAGCATTGGCTTAAGTCCGGCAAGTGATTATGATATTGATGATATAAGCATCAGTTCAAGTCCGACAATAGAGGGTTGTTCTATGATGAGGTACGTTTCGGATGGATATGAGGTTATATCATGACAGCTTGGTGACTTATAACTTTTTGACCGCGTAGTTTCTTGATTGTACCCTTCAGGCTTATGGAGGTCTGCATTGTGTTATTTACTTTTCCACACTTATTGGATTATGGGGGAAAATCTTGTAGCTTTAAATTCTGTAATATTATTATTATTTTCCTGTATGCATTTACTTATTTATATACAATGGTGTTGGAGTATATTTCAGGTTTACCCCTTCTTACATTGACTAAGTTGATTCTATCCTGTATTTTATCATATTTGTATCATGATTTAGCTTACCTCCCGATGATGTCTTCTGAGTACCCATAGTTTTGGTACTTAGACTATATTTATGTACCTTTTTAGTGCAGATCTGAGTACTACTTGTCGTCGCTGATTTGACATTCGTGTAGAGTTAATTTTAGAGATTGGGTGAGCTCTTGAGTTGGAGTTACCCTTTTTCCTTCTATTTATTATGTCTAGTCTTTCACCTTCAAGATGGATTGTACTTGACTATTCATCACTCGTATTTCTTTTGTAGTAGCTCTTGTATCGACATTATCGAATCTTGGGATAGTTGTTGATGTATATCTATCTATTAGACCTTTATGATTGTATTATTGTTGGGATAATTGTTTTTTTCTATATATCTATCAGACCCTTATGATTGTATTATTGTTGTTTAAATTTTGAGGTGTAATGTTCAGCTTTAGGTCATTGTTCACCAAGTTAGCCCATTACATCTAGCTTCGGACTATATTTCGGCTTACCTACTGGCGGAATAGAGTAGGTGTCATCATGACTCAAAAATTGAGTTGTGGCATGTGTATAATCTTAAACTATAGACACCAAATCATCTACTATACAAGTTAAGAAAACATATATGATAATGATCTATTTAGTGTATTGACTTATTAAATTGAATAGAATAAATAAATAAATAATTATTTAATAAATAATACTATATCAAAACTCATGATTCATAGTATATCCTAATACATTCTACCCCTACTTGTGAGATTATATGAAGTAATTGTTGTTTTCATCTATTCGAAGGCAACAAGTCTCGACTCTTCCATTTTTTTTACTTTTTCTCTATATTTGTTGTGCGGTTGTGAATGAGTTGGTGTTGTTTATCGATTATGCTAGAATATTTAGGAGTTAGTGCGTATGGAATTTAAGTTATGTTTTTTTGGGTAAATAGAGTTGAAGTTGGATTCATCAAGAAAGAGGTAACTTTGCATATGATTTGTTTTATTTTTTTAATTAAGGTTGTTAAATGTGTATACCACAAAATCCATTTCTTTCATGTAGGAATACAGATTTAGTCGAATAACAATGCAATGCAGGTATAAATATCGACTGCAATTAAAAAATACTAATCACATATTGAAATGTGATTTGGCCCTTTTGGGTACTTTACATATACTAATTTTAAATATAAAATTTATAAATAAATCAAACATGAAATATCTTATAGATTTTGTAAGTGTGGATATCATCTGTGTAATGAATTGTGTATAATATATTGTCCATCTCTTCGCTTTATCTAGGAGTTAAGGAAAACATGTTTGCATCCTAGTCCTATTAGGATCAAACTGATCTTATTCTCAGTTAATTCATCTAGCCAATGCAATATCCAATGATCTCCGTACATTTTTTTGTAGTCAAATAGCTTACCTATCAAAAGGCTTAAATCATTTATTTATTTTACTTTTGCTAAATCAAATTACCATAAAAGAATAAATTTAAAAGCTAATCGAAGCACTACACAATAGTGTGTCATATTATTTAAATTGATGAATTAATTTCTAAATCTATGCTTCTTGCACTTTCCTTGCTTCGTGATGAAAATGCACATATTGAAAATATGAATAGAAATGAAAAGGACTAACTAACCCAGTATAGTTGGCAAAATAGATTCTTTCAAAACTTATTTTGGCATTTAGACACAAGTCTTGGAAAATTAGGTGTTTAGACACATTGATGACATCATCCCTTCTTACATTCAAACCTACCACACGAGTTTTAAAATTTACACTTTAGTCTTCCACCTTTTTTTATATTCCCACCATTTTTTCATATTTCCTATTTTAATTTAGAAAATTGTCCAAGAAGCCACCAATAGGAGCTCTCTTTTTCACCAATAATATTTCCTATTCCAGTCATTTTTCTGACGAAAAATAGTTCATCACAACTGAAAATATCCATTCTTCATCATTGCCTCCATTGTTGTTCTATCCTTTTTGAAAAACAACGCCAAAAAATTTTTTCACCATTTCTACTAGCTCGAAAAGCTTTCCAAATCTGCTCAATACCTCGTCATTGGATACATTTTAGTTGTTTAGAAGTCCTACACATATATTTTTCCATCCAAGAGCTAGGAGGGTAACGATTATATCAAAAATCAATCGATTCGCGTCTTTGTACGGATGTATTCATACTAGTGATCGACCAGTCATTGACCAGCTATAAACTTAAACCTTGATCTATTATCGATTTGTGTGGTCTATTATGGCAGTAGTTGAGGTAATTGTCATTGTGGTAATTATATGGGTGCATGGGAGGAGGATCCTAACTGTTGGAGATGGAAGTCATCTACAAAGGAGACAGTGCCCATCCCACTGCGTCGCAGTGGATCATACGACGACATGGTTCAAAGCATAATTGAGAGCGGAGAATTAAAATGCAAGTTAAAAAATATTGTGATTAACTATGTAAGAAATATGCGGGGTAAAATACATCCCACGTTCATAAATAATGATCGGCATGTATCATTATACCAGTTGGATGTCACTGCCGATGGCTCTAGGCCATTATTGAGGATAAATATCATTTTGAGGTCTACTACAATCCCACCACCATAGCCAATAATAGACGAACATGATTTATTTGAATATTAGAGTTTGGATGCTCATCCAATGGATTCGGAAGATGATTCAATGGAATTGAAAGATTCAATTTTCTCTAAAGAAGGGGGAGAAGAGTGCAAATTGGGAGCACAAATCTACCACACCTTCTCCGACTAAACTAATTTTCAGGTAAATCAAACATTTAGAAGTAAAAAGGAGTTGAAATTTGTAATACCCCGGATTTTCTTTAAGTCAAGTTTCATCTTTAAAAAGAGTAAGGGTTGACTTTCCAAGTGAGAAATATTTTAAAGTGTGTAGAATTTTCCTAATACCAACTTTTTTTCATGTAGAAAATTGAATTAGCTTTCCAACGATACCATTTTTGTTCAAATCCGATATCGGGGTGAGAAGTAGTGGCCAGTTTACTAAGAGTTGTCAGAACCGCCCAGGTGCAATGGACAGGTTGATGGACCGTCGAGTTTGCGATGGACCATCACCCAGACCATCGCAACCAAGGCAGTGACCCCCTCTTCTAGCCCAAGTGCGACAGCTAAGATGATGGACTGTCAAGATAGCGATGGACCGTCTCTAGGACCATCGCAACTAAGGCAGTGTGGCCTTTTTCTAACCAACATGCGACGAACGATCTGACAGACCATCATACTAGCGATGAACCATCACTCCAACTGTTTCAAATCTCGTTCAGTATTTTTAAGTTGTTTTTAAAAGAATCTTTTGGGTCTTTTCCCTTTTAATACCCTGATATATTCAAAACGGAGCAGATTGCCTCATTATCTCCCAAAACATCCAAGAGCTAGGGCTTCTCCCTCAAGAGCAAATTCAAAACCCTTCTCCAAGAAATTCAAGAACTCACCATAGATTCTACAAATTGAGTTGAGATTTGAGTTCTCCAAGCCCAAGGCTTCAAGAACCCACTCTCAAAGAGTAAGAGAAAGAGTTTCAAACAAGCTTGTACATCCAATTACACAATCTAAGTATGGAGGGTTTTGAACAAGGGTAATCCCTTTATCCTTGTGCCAAAATACTTATTTTAAACTATAAGTCTTCTGCAATTTATGAGATTTTACATGAAATTGAAGAAGGGTTTTTCACCCATTGTTATTAGGTGCAAGCTTTTGATGTTTCCCATGAATTGAAAGTCAAATAGCATGATTTTAGATGTTTTCTTAAGAAATTGAAGTTGGGTTTATACCCTATGTTGTTATTCCTTGAGAATTTATTGGTTGTGATGCTCTAGAAATTGAAGTATATAAGTACGTTGAGATTTTGAGACAAACTGCTGTAAATTCCAGATTTCTATATGATTTATGAGTCCATATGATATCTAGTATACATTTTGATGAGTCTTAACTTTAAATTTGATTATGGGTCATTAAGCCATACTTGAGATTTGCAATTTCATGAACTTTTTTGCTATAAGCACCCATGATTTGAGTACTTTAAGATTATTGAGAAAGTTTTGACCTTAATGGTCATAGTAGCTTTGGAATTCACTTTACTATGTGAGATTACAGATTTTATAGTTGGGTTCTTTATGACCACGAGATTATTTTTTTAAAGTGGATTTCCATGATATGAGCGTAGCTAACTAAAGGGAGTAGTATTTAGCAACGATTTGGGTAAGTTACTATGGTTTCATACCCCAGAACTATATGCCACCGTAGGATTGAGATTTATGGGCCCGAGGATGAGATAAATGATCATTGAGTTGAGGTTATACTCTTGCTAAGAGTATAATGCCTCTCCCCAATGTGAGGTTTGTTCCTTAAGAGGACAAGATGTTGGACTCCATGTAGCTTGCATGGTTTATGTCGGTTAAGAGAACCTTCCTTGAGATAGAATATTTTCCCTAAAGCTTTGAGATAAGTGATTTTCCCTAATAGTAAGATTTTCAAAATAGTTTCTTGAAGTAAAATTTTTCCAAGAAGAAAGTAGTTTTCTCTACTAGTAAGAGTTATAGAATACCTAGTTCCAAGTCTCTTGACTTTAAAAGAGTTCTAAGTTCTTGAGTATTAAAGAAGTTTTACTCTCCATGAGATATATGCATGATTTTAAAAGTATTGTTTAAAGCTATCTTTAGTCTTCGAGTAATAAGAATAAGAGAAGAGTTCAGATTTTAAAGCTAAAGTATAATGACTCATGAGATTTGTGTTACATTCTTCATCCTACATGATTTATGAGCTTATTATATTGTAGACTTATTCAAGCTATGTGAGTCATTCATATTTGTATTCATGATTTGATTAAAGAGTATAGATATTATTTTTTGTACATGCATACACCCCCATATACTCAGTACATTCCCAAGTGCTAATCCATATATACGTCTATGTGCTACAACGTCTTATAATGTAGGATCAGGTGCTCAGTCCCAGCCTCGACAGTGATTTCCAAGTACCTTTGTCTATATCTCCATAGTGGTGAGTCCTCATGATTTGAGGACCTATCTTTAGATATTTCAATATTGTTAGTAGACATATTATTACTTTTAGTTCAGTTTGAGTCAGTTGGGGACCTGTCCCAATAGCTCTCTGGTTCATAGAGTATTAAAGTCTTTGTCAGACTAGTTATCAGATTATCAGTATGTTGAGATTTCTAGTTTTGTGGTCGTTTAGACCAAGTATTTTCTTCGTATTTCCTATCATTTGATATAACAGTACTAGTGTTTTGTTTATTTCATCTCGAATTGAATTATTATATGTAGTAATAGGCTCAAATGGCTAGATTGGGCCTACTTGTAGCCTTAAGCACCATGTGACGTCCCAGGAGGTGATTTTGGGTCGTTACAAACTTGGTATCAAAGCCTAAGGTTTAAGGAGTCCTTGGGAGTTTGACAAGCCGCGTTGAGTAGAGTCTTGATAATCGGTGTATAGCACACCATATCTACGAGCAAGAGACTATGAGATATTTTAGGAAAAAGTTGTTTCTTGCTTTTAGATTATATTGTGCCTACAGTTCTCCCTCTCATCTTATAATTCATTCTCTCCTATTTCAAAAATGCCTCCTCGAAGAGCGAACACCCGTAAAAATAATAACGAGCAACCCCAGCCTATTGATCCCTTGAATGAGACAGTGTATCATGCTGAATTTTGGACGGCCTTTCAGGTGTTAGCCTAAGAAGTCACCGCTAATGTCCAGGCCAATAACCAGGCCGTAGTTGCAAATCACTAGGGAGGTGATTTAGCTGCTGCTAGGATTCGTGATTTCATGCGGATGAATCCACTAGAGTTTTATGGGTCTAAGGTAGGTAAGGACCCACAGTTATACCTTGAAGAGGTGAGAAAGATCACATAGGTGATGCATGTTTCTGAGGAAGAAAGCGTTGAGCTGGCGTCATACAGGTTTAAAGATATTGCTTATAACTTGGTGGTAGCATGGAAAAAGGGTAGAGGTTATGGTATTGCTCCTATGACTTGGTAGGTGTTCCAAGATACATTCTTGGACAAGTTCTTTCTTCTTGAGATGAGGGAAGTAAAGATTGAGGAGTTTATGAACTTAAGGCAGGGCTCCATGACTATTAAGGAGTACTGATTGAAGTTCAACCAGTTGGCCAAGTATGCTCCTGATTTGATTTTTGACACCTTAGCTAGTATAAGCAAGTTTGTAACAGGTATTTCTGGTTTGGTACTAAAGGAGTGTAGGAATGCGATGTTGAATAGGCATATGGATCTTTCTAGATTGATGATACATGGACAGTAGATAGAGGCGGACAAGATAAGAGAGAGAGAGAGAGTGAGGGGTAACAATAGAGCTAGATCTGAGAAGCATGAGTATAGTCAAGCTAGGTCCCATGGAGGGAACTGCCCATAGTTCCAGAGTCGTTCATTTATGCCAGCACCTTCATCAGTTAGTACTCCTACACCTAGAGGCAGACAGGAAGAAGGGAATAGGTCTTCTATGTCTAGGTCACAGAACTGTGTAAGCAACAGACCCCGCTACCCTACTTGTGCTAAGTGTGGAAAGGACCATCCCGGTAAGTGCTTAGTAGACCAAAGGGGCTTTTTTGCTTTTTGCAAGCTAGGCCACATACTTAGAGATTGTCCACATGTTAGGTAGAGGAACAGAGATTCTCGACCTCAGGAACAAACTACTAGTGCACCAACTCCTGTACCCCATCCCACCACTTCTCAGGGCGCTTCATCTAGCACTGCTGGAGGTCAGCGCCAGAACATATTCTATGCCTTACCATCCCATCAAAAGCAGAAGGACTCTCCCAACGTTGTTAATGGTATGCTCTGTGTCTTTTTCTTTGATGTTTATGTGTTGTTGGACCCCGGGTCAAGTTTCTCTTATGTGACCCTATTAGTCACTGTGAATTTTTAAATGAGTCCCAAAAAGATTCTTGAGCCTTTCCTAGTTTCCATATCAGTAGGGGAGTCAGTGATTGCTAAGCAAGTGTACAGAAATTATCTTATTACTATTCTTTATAGAGTCATATTTTGTTAGTTGATAGAGTTAGACATAGTGGATTTTGACCTTATTCTGGGTATGGATTGGCTTCATTCTTGCTATGCATCTATAGACTGTCGTACCCATGTGGTCAAGTTTTAGTTTCCTGATAAACCAGTTTTTGAGTAGTCCGGGAGTTTGGTATCTCCCAAGAGTCATTTTATCTCCCATCTTAAGGCCAGAAAGATAATATCCAAAGGTTGCATTTATCACCTAGTTAGAGTCAAAGACACTAAGTCCAAGGCTCCAACTATTCAGTCAGTCAGCATTGTTCATGAGTTTCCTGATGTTTTTCCAAAAGGTCTTCCAGGGTTACCTCCCGATAGAGAGAAAGAATTCGGGATTGACCTCATTCCTGACACTCGACCAATTTTTGTCCCACCTTATCATATAGCACCTGCAGAGCTTAAGAAGTTGAAAGAGCAACTCAAAGATCTTTTAGACAAAGGTTTTATAAGGCCCAGTATTTCTCCTTAAGGTGCAGCTATTTTATTCATGCAAAAAAATGATGGTTCTTTGCGTATGTACATTGACTATCGTCATCTTAATAAAGTCATAGTGAAAAATAAGTATCCTCTTCCAAGAATTGATGACCTGTTTGATCAGTTGTAAGATGCAAGTTATTTCTCCAAGATAGAGCTTAGATCCTACTATCACCAGCTTAAAGTGAGGGAAAGTGATATCCCAAAGACAGCTTTCCGAACCCGCTATGGTCAATTTAAGTTTCTAGTCATTTCTTTCAGGCTAACCAATGCCCCAGCAGTCCTTATGGACCTCATGAATCGAGTGTTCAAGTAATATCTTGATATATTTGTCATTGTTTTCATATATGACATCCTTGTGTACTCCTGTACTGAGAACGACCATACAGATCACCTTAGAATTGTCTGTATAGATTGGGTGTTAGGTTGCTTGATTCAGCAGAGGGAAGTACTTTGGTGCAGAGTAGTTCCGAATCCTCTTTAGTTTCGGAAATGAAGGAGAAGCAAGACCGAGATTCTAGTTTGGTCAGACTGAAAGAGTCAGTTAAGGACCAAAAGGTAGAGGTTTTCTCCCAAGGGAGAGATAACATGTTGAGATTGCAGGGTAGATTATGTGCTCTATGTGTTGATGATTTGAGGCAAAGGATTATGGCTGAAGTGCATGGCGTGTGGTAGTCTATTCATCCCGGCACTACCAAGATGTACCATGACTTACGATAAATCTATTGGTGTAGTGGTATGAAGAAGAATATAGCTGAGTTTGTAGCAAAGTGCGCAATGTGCCAATAGGTTAAGGTAGAACACCAAAGACCTGGTGGTGTGATGCAAGAGTTTGGTATACCCACTTGGAAGTCGGAAGAGGTGAATATGGACTTTGTGACTAGTTTACCTCCTTCATGTCGTCATCATAATTCTAGTTAGGTTATTGTAGATAGGCTGACTAAGTCCTCTCATTTCTTTCCCGTGCATACATATTATACAACTGAGGATTATGCTAGATTGTACATCCGAGAGTTTGTCAAGTTGCATGAAGTTATTTTGTCTATCATTTTGGATAGGGGTACTCAATTTACTTCTCGGTTTTGGAGAGCATTTCAGCAGGGTCTTGGTACCCAAGTTCATTTGAGTTTTGCTTTTCATCCGCAGATAGATGTTCAGGCTGAGAGGACCATTCAGACACTAGAAGATATGTTACGGGCATATGCTCTTGACTTCAAAGGTAGTTGGGATGAGCATTTGCCATTGATAGACTTTGGTTATAACAATAGTTACCATGCTAGCATTGAGATGGCACCATTTAAGGCTTTGTATGGATGAAGATGTAGATCACCCATAGGTTGGTTTGAAGTGGGTGAAGCTGAAGTGATTGGACCTGATGCGCTATTCGAGGCTATGGAAAAGGCAAAGTTGATTAAAGAAAGGTTGAAAATAGCTCGGAGTCATCAAAAGTCATATGCCGATGTGAGGAGAAGGGATCTTGAGTTTGAGGTGGGTGATTTGGTGTACTTAAAGATTTCACCCATGAAAGGGGTGAAGAGGTTTGGTAAAAAGGGGAAGCTTAGTCCCCATTATGTAGGCCCCTATAGAGTCTTAAGTCGTGTTGGTAAAGTAGCCTATGAAGTTGAGTTACCCGCAGAGCTATCATCCATTCATCCTATTTTTCATGTCTCCATGCTTAAAAGCATATTGGTGATTCCGTTGTAGTAGATCCTTCAGAGAGTGCTGATATTCAGAATAGTCTTTCATTCGATGAGATTTCTATTGAGATCTTAGATTTTCAAATCCGTAGACTGAGGAATAAATTAATTCCCTTGGTCAAATTTTTGTGGCAGAACCAGTCAGCTGAGGGCGCTACTTGGGAGGCAGAAGCAGATATACGATCCAAGTAATCGCACCTCTTTTTGTGAGTTCAAATAAAGCCTAAGGTATTATTCTTCCTTACTTCAGACCTTCTAAATCTAAAGTTCAGCTATATATCTATTCTTGCATGAGTTCTAGCAATTTCCGAAGTATTCATGAGTTTAGGAAGATTTGATCCATTTAGCAAATTGCTTCAGCTATGTGTACTCAGTTTTTCCTGTGTTCTTGGTCTAAAAAGCGACATTCGAGGATGAATGTTCTCAAGGGGGAGATATTGTAATACCCTGAATTTTCTTTAAGTCGAGTTTCATCTTTAAGGAGAGTAAGGCCTGACTTTCCAAGTGAGAATTTCCTTAATCTCAACTTTTTGACATGTAAAGAATTGAATTAGCTTTCCAACGATGCCAATTTTTTCCAAATCTGGTATCGGGGTGAGAAGTTATGGTCATTTTATTGAGAGTTATCAGAATGCCCAGGTACGATGGACAGGTTGATGGACCGTCGAGTTTGCGACGAACCATCGCAACCAAGGCAATGACCACCTCTTCTAGCCCAAGTACGAAGACCAAGATGATAAACCGTCAATCTAGCGATAGACCATCACTAGGATCATCACAACTAAGGCAGTGTGGCATTTTTTTGACCAACGTTTGATGGATCATCCGATGTACCGTCAGACTAGCGACGGCCCGTCACTCCAACCACCACAAATGTCGTTCAGTATTTTTAAGTCATTTTGAAAAGGATCTTTTGGGTCTTTTCCCTTTTAATACCCTGATATATTCAAAATAAAGCAGATAGCCTCATTTTCTCCCAAAACATCCAAGAGCTAGGGTTTCTCCCTCAAGAGCAAATCCAAAGCCCTTCTCCAAGAAATTCAAGAACTCACCATAGATTCTACAAAATGAGTTGAGATTTGAGTTCCCCAAGTCCAAGGCTTCAAGAACCTTCTCTCAAAAAGCTAGAAGAAGAGTTTCAAACAAGTTTGTACATCTAATTACACAATCTAAGGTATCTGGGGTTTTGAACAAGGGTAATCCTTTCACCCTTGTGCCCAAAGACTTATTTTAAACTATAAGTTTTCTGCAATTTATGAGATTTTACATGAAATTGAATTAGGGTTTTTCACCCATTGTTATAGGTTGCAAGCTTTTGATGTTTCCCATGAATTGAAGTTAAATAGCATGATTTTACATGTTTTCTTAAGAAATTGAAGCTGGATTTATACCCTATGTTATTATTCCTTGAGAATTTAATGATTTCCATGCTCTAGAAATTGAAGTATATGAGTACGTTGAGATTTTGAGACAAATTGTTGTAAATTCCAGATTTCTATATGATTTATGAGTCCATATGATATCTAGTATACATTTTGATGAGTCTTAACTTGAGATTTGATTATGGGTCACTAAGCCCTACTTGAGATTTGCAATTTCATGAACTTTTGTGCTATGAGCACCCATGATTTGTGTACTTTGAGATTATTGAGAAAGTATTGACCTTCATGGTCATAGTAGCTTTGAAATCCACTTTACTATGTGATATTATAGATTTTATAGTTGGGTTCTTTATGAACCACGAGATTATTTTTATAAAGTGGATTTCCATGAGATTAGCTAACTAAAGAGAGTAGTATTTAGAACCGAGTTGGGTAAGTTACTATGGTTTCATACCCCTGAAATATGTGCCACCATAGGATTGAGATTTATGGGCCCGAGGCCGAGATAAGTGATCACTGAGTTGAGGTTATACTCCCTAGCAAGAGTATGACGCCTCTTCCCAATGTGAGGTTTCTTCCTTAGGAGGAAAATACATTGGACTCCATGTAGCTCGCACGATTTATGTGGGTTAAGAGAACCTCCCTTGAGATAGAATATTTTCCCTAAAGCTTTGAGATAATTGATTTTCCCTAATAGTAAGATTTTCAAAATAGTTTATTGAAGTAAAGTTTTCCCAAGAAGAAAGTAGTTTTCTCTACTAGTAAGAGTTATAGAATGTTGAGTACCAAAAGTCTTGAGTTTAAAAGATTTCTAAGTTCTTAAGCATTAAAGAAGTTTTACTCTCCATGAGATATGTGCATGAGTTTAAAAGTATTGTTTAAAGCTTTCTTTGGTCTTTGAGTAATGAGAATAAGAGAAGAGTTCAGATTTTAAAGCTAAAGTATAACGACTCATGAGATTTGAGTTACATTCTTCATTCTACATGATTTATGAGCTTATTATATTGTAGACTTATTCAAGCTGTGTGAGTTATTCATATTTGCATGAACGATTTGATTAAAGAGTATGGATATTATTTTTTGTAAATTCATACACCCCCATATATTCTGTACATTCCCTACTATTGATCCACATATATGTCTATGTGCTACATTATCTTATAATGTACGTTCAGGTGCTCATTCCCAGCCTCATCACTGATTTTCGAGTACCTTTGTCTAGATCTCCACATTGGAGGTTCCTCATGGTTCGAGGACCTATCTTTAGATATTTTAGTATTGTTAGTAGACATATTATTGCTTTCAGTTTAGTTTGAGTCAGTTGAGGACCTATCCCAATGGCTCTCTAGTTCATGAAGTAGTAGAGGCTTTGTCAGACTAGTTATCAGAGTGTCAGTATGTTGAGATTTCCAATTTTGTGGTCATTTGGATCGAGTATTTTCTTCGTATTTCCAATCATTTGATATGACAGTACCACTGTTTTGTTTATTTCATCTCGAATTGAGTTATTATATGTAGTAATAGGCTCAAAGGGTTAGTTTGGGGATATTTATAGCCTTAAGCACCGTGTGACATCCCGGGAGGTGATTTCGGCTCGTTACAAAATTATTGTTGGACGTTACAGCTGTGATAAATTCTTTTGATTATGCTACGTTGAATAGCTGCAGCAAATTCCTCAAGGTGAAATGTATTTGTCCTAGCTGCGGGTGGGTGTTGTAGGTGAAGAAGTATGAATGCATAGGCAAATTCATCATATATAAATACATCAGCGATCATAGTTGCGGCATCGAATACGCCACCCGCTTCCATTGAAAAATTTCATCTAAAGTCATTGCATCGATGTGTGTGAACATGTACCGCAAAGAAAAGGGTCCAGACACTAGCGAGATTCAGAGGATCATTTTCAAGAACTTGAAAAGTAGACCAAGCTATTAGAAATGTTGGCTGGGGGGTGTGATTGCCAAGAAAATGGTTCGAGGGATAGCGGAGCACGGGTATTCCTACCTTCCCGCTTTTTCATAAATAATCGACGCTCTTAATATTGGCATTATGTATTCCATCATGGTAAACATGTTCGATTGTAGGTTTATGTACTACTTTTTATCATTGGGCCCTTGCATTAAGGGATTCGCCCATATAAGAAAGGTTATTGGGGTCGACGGCACTCATTTATATGGCAAGTACGAGGATGTTCTTCTAAGCACGGTTGCACAAGATATGAAGAACCATATTTATCCCATTTTTTTTGCATCATTGACAAGGAGAACGGTGCATCTTGGTCATTCTTCTTTGAGAAGCTGAAGTCTATTGTAGTCGATGGAATAGATTTGTGCTTTATCTCCAATAGGCACAAGATCATCACCAACAGCATCATGAAGGTGTACAACCATGTTCATCACGAGTACTGCATGAGGCACCTACGTAAAAATCTCTGGATAAATCACCACTGTGGAAAACACCTCTATCTATTCTACAATGCAGCAAAGGCATATTCTCTCGAGGAGTATAGCGACCATTTTATGGAATTCAAGAACTACTGTCCTGAGGCAGCCTTTTTTCTCAAGCATGAGCTTGGTTTTGAGAAATAGAGAAGGGCATATTTCCCCGGCAATAAGTTTGACGTGATGATCTCAAATATTGCCTAGTCGGTGAACACTATGTTGATTGCCAAAAGAGAGTTCCCCCTGGTATCCATATTCAATTCAATTGCCAAGAGGTTTAGTAAAATATTCAGGGAGAGGCGTGCCTACACCCTCAAATGTAAGGATGATAAATTTGTTTCTGCCACTAAAAAGATCTTAAGAGACAATATGAGCGAGGAAGGCTCCTTCTATATAGAGAACATAAGTGGGGACAAAAGGCAATTCACTATGTTCGGAAGTGGTTGTACGGCCAAAGTCGACCTACTGGAAAGGTCGTGTCCTTGCAGGAAGTTTGACCTGGTAAAAATACTATGTGTTCACGCTATGGCTGCTTTGCAATTAAAGCATGGTGAAGATTATAGTTTGAGAGTCTATAATTACTCTTCGCCTCTGTATAAAGTGGAAAAGTACCTCCTTGCATATTCGGAATCAATTAATGTGTCCCTTTGGAGTCCGAATGGCGCGTGCCACAAGAATTGCTAGACGTGAATATTATTCCACCTCTCATGGTCACCAAGCTTGAAAGGAAGAAAAGAAAATGTGTTAAGGGCATGGGCGAGACTTTTAAGTTGAAGAGGAGGAACAAGTGTTCACTGTGCAAGAGACCCGAGCACAAAAGAACCACCTGTAACAACACAAATCATAGTTAGACTTGTATGAATTTGTGTTGTTTTAAGTCACGGCAGTGTATGTATTTTGACAACCCTTCAGTGGTTTGATTAATGCCAAATCTATCAACTGCACTCTGTATCTATTATCGACCTTTTAAAGTATTGCATATATCATGTGTCCAGTCTATTTCTTTTATTCTTTATTTAACACATGTGTAACACCCCGTGTTTTTCCTAGCTTAAAATTCATTTCTAAAATGTTAAGAGTGTGCTTCAAAAATGAATAACCTTTATTTCATATGGAATTTTCCAGATTTACACGTTCCATTATGTGGGAAATTGAATAATCTTTCCATCAATACGAAATTTGCCCAATTCCGACACTCGGTAAAGAAGTTAGAGCATTTTTAGTAATGTAGTGTCCCACCTGGGCATGCACCGCATCGCGGTGGATGCCAAAATGGCAATTATCATATTCTAGTGGACCTCTGCAATATTGGAGCATCACGGAGAGGTGGAAACTCCTAATTTTCAATTTCTAGTGGCGCAACGAATAGCACCGCATCACGTCAGAGTGCAAGTTCGCCCTCGTCGTTTTCCAGTAGCTTAACGCAATTTCACCATGTTGCGGTGAAGGTGTAATTGTCATACTCTTTATCCATAATTCGAATTCTTGTGTAATGACTTTAATCCTAAGTATGTGAAGTCCTTATTAGGTGAATAATGTTCATATAAGTCACTTAGAACCAAGTGGAGCTAAGGACATTAGATTGGACCAAAATTTGGCATTCAATCCTACAAGGGTCTACTTTAAATGGGTATAACATTTTATATACATGGAATTTTCCATCCCAACACCCACCAATTTATAGATAATTGAATTAGATTTCTGACGATTCCAATTTTGTAAAACTATGATACCCGAGCGAAAACTTATAGCCATTTTAGTGTGAGGCGGTAGGCTGTCGTGGTAGCGCATCGTGCTAAAGGGAAAAATCGGGATGCGGGTTATGAATATCTGCTTTAAATTAATAAAGGAAAAAAGGGTCTTTTCTCACCTCAACCCAGGTCGTAAAAATATGATCTAAGACTTCAATTGGGGCATTATTTGCCCCCATTCTTCAATATTTCCCTCAAGAACAACCCTAATCAATCCCCTCAAGAATCATCAATTCTATTTTCTTCTCTTCAACAAAAAGATCAAGAATTTAGGGTTTCTAATCCAAGAGCTTCAAGAATGATATTAAGATCATCTCCAAATGATTCAAAGTTCAAGCTTTTACATTTAATTCATCAAATCCAAACTATTAAGGTATGTGAGGTTTCAACATGGACAATCTTTTCGCCCTTGTGCTCAAAACTTCTTTTAACTTATAAATTACTGAATTTTATGTGATTTTCCATGAAAGTGAAGTTAGGGTTTATACCCAATTTATATTGTTTGAAGATTATGAGTTTACAAATGATTGAATATTGAAATGCACGACTATTTTCATGCATTTATGCGCATGACGCCATTTTCTAAATTTTTTAAAGTGAGCTTAAGTATGATATTGAGATTCTTGATCTTATTATTTTGATGGTGTTGAAGTATTTTCAAGAAGCATATTGATTTGGATGTTTTTCTATGATTTTGAATATTTGTATATGAGTTTTAAATTGGGATTCATACTCATTATCACTATTTAAAAGATTTTAAATGTTTGAGAGCTGTTGAAGATAAATTTCATGAGTTCGTTTATATTTTCATGAGCATTGCTGAAATTTCCAGATTTTAATATGATTTATGAATGTTTATGTTATCAAGCATGAATTTTGGGATGTTTTGACATGAGTTTGAATCATGAGCTTTAATCCCTAAGATTGAGTTTTGTTATTTCAAGAAGTTTATATTTTTAGCATGCTTTGATAAGCAAGTAATCAATATCACAATCATTCCCCAAACTTAAACCAATTATATATATAGTAAATACCCAAAATTGAACCGATCATAATATAAGCAATACCCGAAATTGAACCAGATCATAATATATATAATCAATACCCAAACTTGAACTAGTAAACAATATAATCAATACCCGAACTTGAACTGGAAAATAATATAATAAATACCCTCAATATCATCAATTATCATTAATACATATATATATAACATCAATATTAAAGTCTGTCATTGGTTTTACCCAAATGTTACATTATCAATTCAGCATCTTCCTTCATCCCATACTGGAGATATGTGTATCTGGATATGATAGATGCACAGGCTCAAGTCATGGCTAAAATAGTGTAAATTCGTAAGTCTATTTCATAGAGTAAATTTTGGGACTAAATTATTATAAAAGTGTAGAAAGGTTTGGAATCTCTCATGACCAGAGTAATTAGTAGTATCTAATCATAGAATGATATTTTTCTTGTTTACATCTTTTAAAACATCATTACTAATCTCTTTTTCATATAAGTTATTCATTGAGATAGGCAATTATTATGAAGAAATTCGTTTTAAGGTAGAAACTGGGCTTTAACCCTCATTTAGTGACAACAATAATAAGTTCATAATCTAATTGGAATTGTATCAATCATCAATGCAATGATCATGAATGTATTAAATCTATGCATGCCATCACCAGTATTCAAACAATGAACCATAAGCATTAATATATCAATAAACTACAATCACAACCTTTACCAGTCTAAACTCTTCCTTGATGGTCAACTCATATATAACACGGCCTTGGGCCTAATAATATGTCCAAAATAATTATAACATCATAGTCACGACCATTGGCCCACATACATATATGGAACCCATATCAATAATTATATTTATAAATCATCTCATTTTAAATGATCCATATCATATTTATGAGGCATAACATATTGATAAGCATCTCATATCTATATTTCATATATCATAATCAGGGAAAACCATCACCATTTATCAAGTCATGAAGAAACCTTATACTAAAGGTTCAACGGTCTCAACTATGCCTAATATTCGCAACTAAGTCTACAAGGGCTAACACAAGTCTTAAGCTAAGGAGGGCCGGAAGAACCCACTTTTAAACCTCAATTTCTATATTTAGGTAATTTATACCCTTAACTAGGTTAAGGTATCTAGTTTAACTTCTAGATGTCAAGTAATCCAAAACCAATCCTAAAATAGGAATCTTTCCAAGAAACATGGGCCATTAAGTTAACTTCACCTAAATTATGGCTTCAAAATCACCACAGTATCCCAAACAAGGTTAAATATACTAATTGTGCCTCCAATGCTAAAACCACATCCCAAACCTAGCATTATGTCATATTTATTCTATGAGTTAGTTCAATCTAGGGAGAAGATAATAGGATTCAAACAAAGATAAAGCATTTCAACTTACGGGTCAAAACCCTCATCTAATCCCCAAACATCAATATGCAAAACCAAGTCATTCTACCCATAATCAAACTTATTTTTCATAATCACACGCAATATATAACACGTATCATCTTACGGAGAAGAGTAGACAGAAGCCTACCTCAAGGCTAAATCATAAACCCTTACATAATTTACCAAACATCCATCTTCACTTCACAATCCCAAAATGCCATCATACTATAAAAATCATAATCTACTCATCAATATGAGAATAATAATACCCATATTAGACCATTGTGATTTGGTCCAAAAATGACATAAAACCCCTAAGTGGGTCCTACCTATGGAAATCATGTTTTTAAGGTCAACCCAATATTCATACATGATCAAGGAGTCATAAAACTCAAGAATGGGTGAAAACCAAGCTAATTTGAGACTAAAATCAAGCTGTCGGGCTATTTAGGATTTTGAGTTAAGAACTAAGAAATTCATCAAAAAAGGGATGAAATTTTACCTTAAATCCAAATATATTTACGATAATAGGTGTTAATCAAGCTCCTAAGTCACCCACAAATCTTAATTTTGAGTTACCACACCCTTTAGGGTTTTTAGTTATAAGAGAATGGTAAGAAATGTAGAAAACACAACCTAAAGATCCTTTTTATATTCATACCAGATAATCAGATGTTGTAATCATAATATACAGACCATAATTGCACTATCTGGTCTCAGAACCAGATGTTGAAATTGTAACAAACCCTTGTGTGATCGCAATATCCCCTCTTCACACTGAGGTGTGATTGCAAGCCTAAAGGGTGCAACTTCCATGGCACCAGATCTCAGCCATAAGCTAAAACTTTAAATTTCCAAGTTTCCACTAAGGCCTCAGGACTCATTTAGAATCCAATATAAGCAAATGAACTATGTAACCATACTAAATTCGATGTTATAGAAGTAATGGCAAATTTGGATTTTCCATCCAAGGCCTTTCAACAAAATATAGGTCCCACACTCAAATTTCTAAAACTTTCTGACCAATAGGTCAAAATGAGCTTGGGTGCATCAAGACCCAAATCAAAGGTCTACCTTGCCTAAATCAATATTTTAGAGCTTTTGGCATAGTTGGAATTTGCATTCAAAATTGTTTTACTGATGTTTTCCCCGGTGGTTATTTGAAACTATGAAGACTTCTAAATAGGGAAATGGCTCTAAAAAACAAACAAATTGCTCGGAAACCAAACCATCACTCCCAATAATTCATAAATTACTTGTGAAAGTTATGGAAAATCTCTAACCACAAAAATAAGCAAAAATATAAAAAAATAACTTAAAGAGTCATTACAAAATATTTGAGTTAAATTGCTAAAGGGTCAAATTGGGACTGACAATTTGAGTCAAAATCTAAAATGACCAAAAGTGTCAAATTTCTCTCTAATAAAATTTGAGTGAAAATCTAAAATTTGAGCTCATTCCAAAAATATTTGAATGTTCTACAATTATTGGAACTTAAGTTTGATAGAAATTTGAAATGAATTCTCAAATCTAATATTTATAGTTGAGTTTTGGTTTTAAAAACATTTGGTGTTTGTTTGGGAACTTGAACAAAGCTTGGTTTTGAATTTTTAAGAATTCTGAGTTTTTTTTAGTAAGGGTCAAATTTTGAATGTTCTTAAAGTTCTTCTTAATATTCAATATTTATTGAAGAAAACTTTCAAAAAAAAAGGGTTTGATCCAAAATGGGAAAGAAAAAAGGAGTTGTAATTGTTTGTGCTAAGGAATATTCTAAAAGAAAGTACAAAAGCCCATAAGGATTCCTTATTTGAAGAAGTTGACAGCTCCAGAGACTAATCCTCAAGCTAGTGATGATCAGTCACTAAGAGAAAGCTTAGAAAATATCTATAAAGGGCTGACCACTCCCGTGATGATTGCGAGGTTAACAATCAATCACCTAATCAGCTGCTAATAGGATAGCTTAGACCTTATTTTAGAAGGTAGTGATGGTTTACCTAATGATCAGTCACTTGATTAGTCACCAAGAAAAAGTTTGGACCCTATTTGGGAACAAAGTAAAGACTCCTCTGGTGATTAGTCACGAGCTTGAAGATCAGTCAACTGATCAGTCACCAGGAGAAATTTTACCTAACCTTCTAGAAGCTAATGACAACTACCCTAAAGATCAGTCACCTGATCAGTCAACTTCAAAAAGTTTTTGTAAGCTCATTTTAGATTCTTAATTTCATTTCTTTTATTATTAATCATTTTTTTTTCTTGATTTTAGCACTAATTAATAACTAGTAATCAACCTACTCAGTTATGATTAGTTCCTGAGTATGTGTTCTTTTTGTGTCCTATTTCTTTATGCTTTTGTAGTTTTTATTTTTTTGTAAATTTATTGCTCAAGTCTGTAAGCAATTTATTTAAGTTCTTCATACAAGAATATACTCCATCCATGAGTAGCAATCAACACCTTTTCTACCACCAAAGTATAAACAACTTTAAATATTAGCCGATCCAATTGTGAGGCAATCAAAGGTGTGTAAACATAAGGGATTATGAGCTTTTATTTTTTGAATTCTAGTGTTGTTTATTGTCTTTGTTGAGTGTTTTAATTGAAAAGTACAATGTCTTCATAGAAAGAAACTTAAAATCACATGAGAAGTGATACATCAAATCCTATATAAGAAATTATTGAGGACATAAATTATACATTGGGAGTGATTAAAGGACAGTAAGATCCATAAATAGTAGAATGATAAACATTGAGGAGTCGTGTGACTCCATGGATTCTACTTCCCAAACCAACTCGCAAATAGTACCAAGTGAAAAAATCCCAAGTACTCCAACCCATTGATGTAATTCGGTGATCTTGTAAGAGGGTGATGAGCAATTGGAATTAGAGTGGGGCCTATATTTTCCATTAAGGCATGTAGTATGGAAACCTTTGAAAGAGGAACTTGTCCAAAGCAAAAACCTATGTTATACAAGGTTTGAGATAATAGAAAATATATGTTCCTTGATGTAATGACCTTCTATATCATTCCTTGATTTGTGTGCATTTTTGGAATTTTAACCCTTCTTATAGTGGCAATAGGTTATTAATGACTTGTTAAAACTTTGATTCAGATATCGAATAGCTTTTTTGGATTTTAAACTATTTTTCTATTTTAGAGCTTTTATTGTTTAAGACTTGGTCTCTGACCAAAACTCCTAGTAGATGACCTTGGATGAGAATTTCAACAGCTCCATTAACTCCAGAACATTGATTTTAGGCTAGTTGGAACCTAGTTCAGGTCTCAAGGCTCCTGAACTCACTTTGGGTTATTTGACGGATTATGTGAAAAATGAAACTATAGGTATGGTATGGGTTATCGGATGGATTATGATATCAAATAAAAGTTTTAAATGTTTCATCATATCCAGAATGTCAAATTTGGTATGGTACCATATTTTGTTTGCGCGCACAAGGTTTCGGATGAATCTCGAGCATGCAGTCAAAGTCCATTTGGACTCAAAAGAAATCTGGTGCATTAGGTTGCTGATGCAACCACTTAAACAATCATATCACCACTTAAAAGGTCTCCTTGTATATGACAAAGGTTCACTTAAGCAATTTTGACCAATTGGTCAAAGCCCTCTTAAATGATGATTGTGTCTGCTTAAGCAGGCATCACTTAAGGGATACCCAACCCTTTGATGCCATATCACTTAAGTGATCATGGAGCCACTTAAACAATTGTCTCTTAATGATAAGGTGTAAGACGATTAAAATTTTGATCAATTTATTTTTGACCTTCATGTGTTCGTAAATATCAATCTTTGACTTGAATTATGTTTAGGGTTGTTAAAAGGGAAACTTAGGAAAGTTTTGTAATTTTTGGAAAGGGTTTGGGGCTATTTTAGAACTTTGAGGCAGTGAGCATCCGTGTTATTGCTGTGTCACGAAGTTACCCTCCATGATATTAGTGTGGCATAGAGGATAACCTCTGCAATATTAGTGTGCCACACCAAGGTATAATTTTTATCCAGTCTTGTTTTTTCACTTAAGGATGAGGGAATTTCGGTCTTTTCACCTTTTTCATGACTTAACATAAAATAATCCTATTCCCATCAGTTTCAAAGATCAAATCACCCTATTTCACTCTCAAACACAAAACCCAAGATCATTCAAGTGTTTTACTTTGCATTAATCATCCAGGCCCCAAACATCAAATTGATTACAAATTCTTATGTGTTTTGAACATATTTCTCTTTCCCAAACTTTAATTTTATATTGGGGGTATAATGGATTTTCATGTGATTTAAATTGTGATTTTGAAATTGGATTGAGGGGTTTTAGTTTTTATTGATTGAATTACTTGTCTCATAACTTGAATTGATTAACCATGCTTTAAATTGGTATTTTGGGGACTGAATTGGTAATTTAACTAAATGGTTGAAATGGGGAACATGGGTTTCCCCAAATTGGATGAATTTTGTCTTAGAATTTCTTAAACTTCAACTCTCTTTGTTAATTTGATTTTTATTATGGAAAATTGCCTGGTTTAAATTTCTTTTGAACTTAATGCATTGTATTAATGGATAAATGGTTATTTAAATGAATTTGGATGGCCTTGGTGGCAATGGTTTGGATTTTAATGGAACTTTGGAGTCTATGTGGTTGTCTGAATTTATTGGCATGTGTGATTTAGCTTGCAAGCATATTGGTATGAAAATACTAAGTGGTAAATGCCTTAATTAATGACTCCTAGGTTACTAGTTGATTGTATGTCCAAACTATTTTAATTTGGGCTTAAAGGGGGTTGTGTAGTTCACTGTGGAAAGTTGAGATCAAGGAGGGACCAATACTGGACATCAATTTTGCTAGAGAGGGGGTCTTCATGAACGTGTGCATAGTTTAAATATTATATATTTTTTTGGAATGGTTGAAGCCTCGGTGGCTTTGGCTCTTTCTCAAATTTCTTTAGTTCTTGCGGCTAACAGGCACTTGGTCCTTTCAGTAGGGGAAGCCAAAGCCATATATCTCATCAGTGTCCTTAGGACATTTAGAGGTACACAGTCTAGGATATTGATTTTAAATCTCATGCTTAAACCTTGTTTCCTATCCTAGAATCTTATGTATATATATATATATATAAACACACAATTTGTGCATGTGGTTTAGTTTGGTTTTGGACATGGCATTATTTTATCCTTATTCTAAGTTAAATGTCAGTGATTATCCCACTGATGGTCCTATAATGATACATTATTCATAATTTAAGGTCCGGAGACACTTTATTTACCCCTATGTAGTGTTAGGCGTATTAGCATATTCATCGAGTAGCTGTACAGTGGTGAGCCTCCATCTTTCAGAAGTCCTTATCATTTCCATATTTTTTATATTGACTCGGTACTTTTGGATTCCTTTGGTCATGTTTAGGGGCATGTCCCAAACTATTTAGTATTCTGGTTTTAGAGGCTATTAGGACAAAAAAGGGGGTTGGTTGGTTATAGTTTTGATTCGTAGTTTCATTGATCCATTCATTCATCATTTTATTTTTCTTTAGTTGGATTCTGCATTATTTTTATTATTATTATTATTATTATTATTATTATTATTATTATTATTATTGTGCTCTTGAGGTGGGGTTAAGGGGGTGCTCTTCAGTCCAAGGTGGAGTTTAGATACCCATCATGGCTAGTCCCTTATTTGGGTCGAGACAAGCTTGGTATCAGAGCATCGTTTAGAGTATTTTGGTTTCCAAAAAGTCATGTCAAATAAAGACTTTTTTATAGGTGTGTAGTGTGCCACACTTATGAGGATGAGGCTACAAGGCATTTAGGATTGTTTCCCTTTCTTGCGTTCTATTTTTAGGCTATAGAGTCTAGTGCTATGAAACTTCTCTAATTCTTGGATTTTCTGCATTTCAAATCATGTCTCCCAAAAGATCTAATGTTCAGATGAACTCTACTTCTAGCTTTGCGCTACTTGAGGACAATGTAGAGGGGACTCATAATATGTATGAAGTGCAAACCCAGTCTAGGGTCCCTGCTCCTGATTTTACTGCTTCACATGGAGTTCCACCTATGCCCACAGTCTTTCTTGGGCCTCTCAGGGTGGTGATGCTTATGATCAGCCGCCTTAGAGGACATCTCTACTGAGGAGTTTTACTGATCTATTCATTTGCATACTTAGTTGGTGACATCTCAATCTCATCAGTTGGATTATGTTGGTTCTATTTCTCCTTCATCTAAGGTTACTTGGGTTGGCTAGTTCATGAGGTTAAATCCCCAATCCTTTATAGGCTCTAAGGTTAAGGAGGTTCCTCAAGGGTTTATGGATGAGATGGAGAAAATTTTTAGAGTGATTCATGCTACTGATTTTGAGGGTGTAGAGTTTATTAAATATCAGTTGAAAGATGTAGCATATCAATGGTATGAGGAGTGGGAGTAGTTGAGGGGGTATGTTATGGAACCGGCATTTTAGGATAAGTTTTTGGGTTCCTTTATTAATAAATTTTTTCATCAGTTGTTGAGGAAAGCTAAGGCAGAAAAGTTTGTAATCTTAAGCAGGTTAAGACGAGTGTGAAGGAATATGCATTGAAATTTTACCAATTGTCTCGTTATGCTCTAGAGTTGGTATCTAACCAGAGATCTAAGATAAGGATTTTTGCTTCTGGGTTATCCCATGACTTGGTATTAGAACGTAAGGATTCAATGTTGAACAACGATATAGACTTCTCCAGACTCATAGTTTAAATATAGTAGGTTGAGGATGAAAAGGAGAAATAGACAAAGATTGAGGAGAGGTAGAGTAAGAATTTTAGGTATTCATAGTAAGATGGGGCAAAAATAGTGGGAAACATGATAGAAAGTGGACCAAGAACAAGAATTAGATAATTTCTTATTTTTAGGATTGTTCTCCCTATCCTAAGTCATCTGGCAATCATCATTTTCAGGCTAGTAGTGGTTCTAAGTAATAGGGTGCCCCACCTCAGGCAAGTGGTGCTTAGTCATCCTAACCTTATCCTCTTTATTATTCTTGTAGGTAGGTTCATTATGGTTATTATAAGGAGCAGAGGAATTGGTGTCATAATTGTGGTCTGCTGGGTCACATGCAGTGAGATTGTCCTTCAGTCAGAGTTTCCACTAGGGCTAATAAGGTTCTAATTTACAAAAAGGTTCTAGTTTCCACATCTTCAGCTCTTATGCCAAAGGGCGTTGCTTCTAGTACCGGCACTAGCTGAAATTACCTTTATACCCTTGCTACTCTCCAGGAATCTGAGGCATCTCTAGATATTGTTACTAGTATGTTACAACTCTTCTCTCATGATGTGTATTATTTTCTTAAACGGGGGTCCACCCTTTCTTATGGTGACCCCTTATGCGGTAGTGTATTTTGGTTTTGGTCCTGAAAGTATTTTTGACCCTTTTTCTATGGCTATCCTGGTGGATGATTCTATTATAGATATAAATATATATAGGGGCTGTGTGGTGTCTATATTCCATAGGGAGACATTGGTGAATTTGATAGAGGTGGATATAGTTGATTTTAATGTTATTTAGGGGATGGTTTGGCTTCATTCGTTCTATGCATCTCTGGATTATAGGAACTGAAAGGTCAGTTTTCACTTTCCTAATTAGCCAATATCAAAATGTAAGAAAAGTTCTTTAGTGCCTAAAGGGAGGTTTATATTCTATCTTAGAGCTCAGAAGTTGATTTCAAAAGGGTGTCTATATCATCTGATTGAGTTAAGGATACTAATTCTGGAAGTCCTTCTTTGCAATCTGTCCCTATGGTTAATGAGTTTCCTAAAGTATTTCTTGATTATCTTCTTGGAATTTCTCCCGATAGGGAAATAGATTTTAGGATTGTCTTCTACTAGACAGTCGTTCTATTACCATTTCTCCTTATAGAATGGCTCCAGTTGAATTAAAGGAGATTAAGGGGGAATTAAAGTATCTTCTTGATAAAGGGTTCATTCATCCTAGTGTTTTTTTAGAGGGTGCTTCTATACTTTTCATATGGAAGAAGGATGAGTCTCATCGAATGTGTATAGATTATCATCAGCTGAATAAGGCGGCATTGAAGAACAAGTACCCTCTTCCTAGGATTGATGACCTTTTTGATTAACTTTAGGGTGTTAGATGTTTGTCCAAGATTGATCTTTGTTTAGGTTATCATTAATTGAAAATTTAGGAGGTGGATATTATCAAGACTTCTTTTTGGACCTAGTATGGTCAATATGAGTTTTTGATTATGTTATTTGGGTTGACTAATGCTCTAGTTTTATTCATGGATCTTATGAATCAGATTTTCAAGTAGTTTTTGGACTTGTTTGTGATCGTCTGCATTTATGACAGCTTGGTGTATTCTAAGAGTAAGTAGGATCATGTCAATCACCTTTGAATTGTGTTGTAGACCCTTAAGGATCAGAAGTTGTATGCTAAGTTTTCTATGTATGAGTTTTTGTTGAATGTTGTGACTTTTCTTGGTCATGTTATTTCTAGTGAGGGTATCAAGGTGTATCCACAAAAAGTTGAGATGGTGAAGAAATGGCCTAGACCCATGACTCCGACCGGCAATAGGATCATCTTTGGCTTGGCCAGGTATTATAGGAGGTTTATGAGGGGTTTCTCTTCTATGTTACACTATTAAAAAGATTAACTCAAAAGAAGGTTAAGTTTTTATGGTCCAATGCTTGTGAGGGTAGCTTTAAGAAGTTGAAGGATAGGTCAACTTTTGTGCTAGTTTTGACCCTGCCAGAGAGTAATGATTATTTTGTTGTATTTTGTGATGCGTCCCATGTGGTACTGGGTTGTGTTTTGATGTAGCATGGTAAGGTGGTGGCCTATTTTTCTAGGCATCTTAAAGTTCATGAAAGGAACTATCCGACTCAGATCTAGAGTTGCCAGTTGTGGTTTTTACTTTGAAGAATTGGCGCCATTTTTTGTATGGGGTGAATGTGGATATCTTTTTGGATCATAAAAGATTGCATTATTTGTTAACTTAGAAGGATTTGAATCTTAGAAAAAGAAGGTGGCTTGAATTATTCAAGGATTATATGAGGCTTCACCACTAGCCAAGTTAAATTAATATTGTTGATGATCCTCTTAGCAGTTTAGCTATGGTAAGCTTATCTCATAAGGATAAGGAGAAGAGAGGGTTGGTGAAGGAAATTCATAGGTTGGCTAACTTAGGAGTTTATCTTTTGGAATTTGATGATGGAGGAGTCATTATTCAAGAAGTGGTCAAATCATCTCTAGTGATTTGGTGAAGGAGAAGCAAGTTTTAGATCCCATACTAATACAGATTATGAATAATGTGGGCCAGCAAAAGGTTATAGCTTTTGAGATTGGGGGAGATGGCATACTGAGGTACCAAGTTATGTTGTGTGTTCCAAATGTTGATGGGTTGCGAGAAAGTATTCTGACTAAATTTTATTGCTAAGTGTATGGTTTGTCAACAAGTTTAGGTTGAGCACTTTAGGCCTAGTGGCATGTCTCAAGAGATAGAGTTGCCTATGTGGAAGTGGGAGATGATCAATATGGATTTCATTAGGGTCTTCCATGATCTCGGAATCAGTAGGATTCAATTTGGGTCATTGTGGATAGAATGGCTAAGTCTGCTCACTTCTTACTTGTGAGGACCAACTTAGAATAGGAATTTTCCAGGTTGTTCATTCAGAGATTGTAAAGCTACATGGTGCACTAGTGTCCATTATTTTAAACCGAGGTATGCAATTTTTATCTTACTTTTGGTGTTCATTTCAGAATGATTTGGGTACACAGGTGAACCTTCGCATCATTTTCCACCCTCAAATAGATAGGCAAGCAGAGCATACTATTCTGACTCTGGAGGATATGCTAAGATCCTATGTGATTGATTTTAAGAGAAGTTGGATTGATTATTTACCTTTAATTGAGTTTTCGTATAATACTAGTTATTATTCATGCATTTAGGTGGCTCATTTTGAGGCCCTTTATGATAGGAGGTGTAGGTCTTCAATTGGGTGGTTTGAAGTTTGTGAGACTAGGTTGTTTGGTCCTATCTTGGTTCACCAAGCCATGGAGAAGTTAAAAGTAATTAGAGAAAAACTTAAGACTGCTCAAAGTTGCCAAATGTCTTATGCGTATGCGAGGCAAAGAGAATTAGAATTTGAAGTAAATGATTTGATATTCCTGAAGGTATCTCCTATGAAAGGAGTCATGAGATTTGGGAAGAAGGGGAAGCTCAGTCCCCATTACAATAGTCCATACTAGATTCTGAGAAGTATTGGGAATATTGCTTATGAGTTGGACTGGCTTGCGAAACCTAATTCATCATGTGTTTCAAGTGTCTATGCTGAAAATATATATGGGTGATCCTTCCTTAACATTGCCTTTTGAGGATGTTGGCGTTACGGATTCCATGTCTTATGAGGAATTACCAATTGAGATATCGGATAGGTAGGTATGTATATTGAAGACCAAGGATGTAGCTTCAGTGAAGGTCCTTAGGAGAAACCAAAAGGTAGAAGAGGCTACATAGGAAGCTGAGGAAGATATGAAGTCTAAATACCCATTGTTGTTCCCCGGGTTGGATGGAGGTGCTTGAGGTATGAGTTTCATTTTTCTCTTATCATTTTTTGAGTTTGTCATTTGATTCTGGTGTATTCTTTCTATTCTCATACTAAAAGTGTCCTAACTCATCATTCGAGGATGAATGATCCTAAGGGGGGATAATGTAAAACCCTTAAAATTTTGATCAATTTATTTTTTACCTTTCCGTATTCATAATATCAATGTTTGACTTGAATTAGGTTTAGGGATATTAGCACATTCATCGAGTAGCTGTGAAGTGGCGAGCCTCTATCCTTGGGAAGGACTTATTATTTCCATATTCTTTTATTTTGACTCGGTACTTTTGGATTCCTTTGGTCATGGTGGGGGCATGTCCCAACTTGTTGGGTATTCTAGTTTTAGAGGCTGTTATGACAAATATGGGTTGGTTGGTTATTGTTTTGACTCTTAGTTTCATTGAGCCATTCATTCATCTTCTTATTTCTGTTTAGTTGGATTCCAAATTATTTTTATTATTATTACTAATATTGTGCTCTGAAGGTTAGGTTAAGGGGATGGTCTCTCGTCCATGGTGGACTTGAGATACCCGTCATGGCTAGGTCTGGTTTGAGTTGTGACAAAGGGTGACCACTTAAGCGAGACCTAGTGGCTATTTATCCCCCTTTTCTCCATTTGATTTTCCATCATTTCTTCCACCATTTTTGCACCAAGTTGAGATCTCAAAGAGATGAAAAGTAGGAAATCATCCTTTGAAGCTAAGGTAAGATAGCCTTAAATTCCTTGGTCATTTCCCAGTAATTTTTCCTTCAATTCCTATCATAATTCATGGTAAATTCTTAGAAATTAGGTCTTTAATTCCTAAACTTTATTAGATAACCTATTTATACTCTATTTAAGCTTAACTTTTGAGCACACATTCCTTGTCCTTCAAGGGACATCATGATGGATTCAATTTTAGATTTTAATATAGATTTACAAGCCCGTTCTAGGCCCAAATTTTGACTTGACCTTAATATAGAAATATGGGTTTTGTTTTACGCCTAATAATGTGTGATTACTATTTTGATAGGATGATGGTATTTCAGGATCATGGAGAAAAGGCGGATGATTTATGGGCAATTCAACGACTTGCAAGTCAGCTTCAAGGTGGGCTTCTGTATACTCTTCTTCATGAGATGGTGTGATATATATATTGCATGATAGACAGGGATGTTAGAATGTGATTATGGGTAGAACACTACGAATTACCATAATTTATGAGTTTGGGGACTAGAAGGATAATTGACCCTTAAGGTGAATACTTATTATGCTTCAAGGATCCTATTAACCTAGGTTGATAGCATGTTAAGCATAGTTGAGACTAATGAACTCCTAGTATATTGGTTATTATGATACTCAGTGGATTGTGATGGTTTTCCTGGATTATGATGTTATAGTTATGTCAGATATATATATTATTAAGCCTAAGGCCATGATTGTGATATTGGTTGGGTTCTTGGAAGTGTTTTATCCTTGAAAAGGATGTGGCTGTAGTTATAGACATTTTGATGTTTATGATTGTATTGTTTAAATATTGGTGATGGCATGCATAGATTCGGTACATTCATGCTCACTAAAATGGTAAATGGTACGATTTCAAGGAAAAACATCATTTTACTATTGTTTTTCCTAAAAAGGGATTTATTCTAACTTTTCACTTTTAAAATGAATTTCTTCATAACAGGATTCGCACTATCTTAATGGATAACTTATGAGCCTTTAGGACTAAAAATGATATTTTAGAGATTTGATCGATATAGATTCTAGTCCACAATTTTCCTATTGTTATTTACCTCGATTGAGATATTCCAACCCTTTTCAAACTTTTATGATGATTTAGTCAAAAAGCTTAGCCCAGGTAATGGATTTATGGTCTTACACTCTTTTAGTTATAATTCTAGCCTGTGTATTTATATTTATTATAAATATATATGGTACTGGATGAAGTAGATTGATTATGGTGGTGGTTATTAGAAATCCTAAATCGTGACAAGATTGGTGTATATGGGTACTCTTGAATCTCCTAGGGGCCCTTTCATTTGTGATCCACTTACCAAAGAAGAGAGGTCACCATAGGTCCTGCCTTTATAAGATGTTGAGTTAGAGAAGGTGTATACACTGGGTTACATTATGGTACATGGATTGACTATAGTAGTATGGATTATACTTTGCATATGCATTGTCTATCACCAGTATGTGCCTATATCTATTAGTCTTATGGATAATTGCATAGGTACATATCATGAGTATTGTTTGCGGTTTGTCATGTGTTGATTTGACCTTTTGGTTTATAGGGCCCTATTTAGGTATTGTTTTTCTGGACTAGCCAATTACTTTATGTTATTATTGTTACTATGGTTAGTTCATGACAAGTTGATTACTGGACGGTACTAAAATTTGACGTATGATTCTTATTCTTTTCTCTAGAATTGCCTTATTGTGGATAATTATCTCATGATTAGACACATGGATTAGAGTTTCTGATTATGTTAGTACTAGCTCCTACTATGATTTAGAGGCCTTAAGACACTAGTATGACTACTTTAGGTTGTGCCTTTGGGTTAGGCTTTTTTTTGTATATATATATAACATTACCGTATCCCCGTTTTCATTCATTCATGATTGTATACATGTACTTATATAAAATTATATATATAGCTATGACATTGCCATATCCCCCTCTTCCTTCATTCATGATTGTATATCCATTCCTTGGCCTTGTATACTACTATATGTATCCTTCTTCTACTTTTCATTTGTATAATGGCCAGCGATATACAATATAGTATTAGGTCCTGGAGTATGGCAAGAATAGAATATTTTTATGGTCTCCTTACCTTTAATATGTTTGTTTCTTAGATATTTGGGTGTATTTTACATTCCAGCTTGCATGTTATTAATATTTACATTATCTTTGGACCTCAGTCAGTAGTTGCTCACTAAGTACCATATTTTTTGTACTCATACTACAATTCTACAGCCTACAGATCATAGTACAGGTTCTTGCTATTTTTATGTGCATCATGTGGAGTAGCTATGGTTCAAAGATATAGGGTGAGCTATTGGCATTTAGAGTATTACTCTTCTCCCTCTTATGTACTAGAATAGTCTCTATGTTGTATTCAGAGATAAGTTGTATCAGTATATTTTTTTAGTACTTTATTTTGTAATCTTATTACATTAGAAGCTCTTGTACTAATTTCACCAAGGTTTGGGACTATCTTGTGTATTTTAGACTTTTCACTATATTTTTTATTTCTCTTGGTAGTCCATTAGTTGTAGTTTCAAATAACAAGTTGGCTTACCTACTGGTGGGTTATATTAGGTTCCATCATGACCTAAGAAATTGAGTCGTGACAACTTGGTATCAGATCCTAGGTTTACAGATGTGTTGTTACAAAAGCTTAGTGTCTAGTAAAGCCTTGTGGATCATTGCAGAGACGGCTGCTACCTATCTTCGAGAGGCTACCAAGTATCCTTAGGAAATTTTGTTATTGACTTCTTGTTGTGTGTCTATATTTCTATGAGCCTCAAGTACGTTCTTTGACTCTATTTTATCCCAGAAAGATGATGCGAGGTTGTTGATAGATGCAGACGGGACATCGACACGTGTTTCTAAAGCTTTAGTGTCGCATCAGACCAATGAGTTAGGGATGGATGTCAAAGATCTTCAGTATCATTTAGAGAATTTGGGGCTAACCCAGGCTCCGGTAGAACTTGTGCCTGCTTAAGCCTTTCAATATTCAACTTTGGGGACTCTAAGCCTTTTTATTAGTACCTCCCAGCCAGAGGTAACATTCGGTTCATCGAGTAGTTCTCAAGACAGAGTTGGGTTTGTTTTTATTCTTAAGGGATTCCTTATCAGTTTTAGAGTACAGGATTGTGTTTCTTAAGTAGTCCAGGCATATTCTAATGTTATATCCTTTATAGCAAGACACGGTGCATGGATTTATTGAAGGATTAGCATTATCATTCCATTTGGCATCGAAGTATTTGATAGTAGTTGGGCCTTCTTTCCTTTAAGTTATTAATCATACGAGGGCCATAAAGAGAGTATGTAGTGAGACTTATGGGGTGATGGTCATCTTCTAAAGGTATTCCATCCAGGAGTAAGGATCCTCTCGACAAAGGTTAGCTTTACTTGCAGCCTATTGGTTCCATGCAAGTAGTATTTCAGACTATAGGTGGATCTCAAATTAGTCGTGGTGGTCATAGCAAGAAAAGTTCTTAACATAGCTTATAGAGTATTTGGTATGGGCATTCAGGCTATGGCAGTCATTTTAGATCAGAAGGGGTGGCACCTCAGAGAATTTTGAGATATTATTGCAGTTGTGGTGAGATTAGTCATTGGTTTAGGGAGTTCCCTAGACATCATTTAGTTGTTCAGACTGAGTTAGAATATATTCCATGCTAGCCTAGAGTTCCTGAGGTATGCTATGATTGCGGTGAGAATGGCTATTTTAGTAGAGAGTGACTTTCGTGTTAGTTAGTCAGCCAGTTAGGGTCAGCTTATATTTCTCATTAGGTTAGTGCTTTAGGGGTCCACTACGACTGTAGATAGATTGGTCACTAGACTGGAGTATATCCCTATCATGGAATTATTAGCCATTCAGCTCATTAAGATTAGTATCATCTTGTTATGGCACCTTTGGTCAGATGTAGTACGCTTAGTGCCATAGTTGGTGATTCAGACGGTCAGTCTAATTTTGGACTTATTTAGATTCATTTTTCCTCGCTCTCGTCAGGCATGTGACTCCATATTTCTCTATTATAGAAGCAATTTTATTTCCTGCCTTTACCTTTTCATTTATGCGTATTGGGATTCTCGTACCCATCGATGATTGTATGCCTTGGTAGGTTTATATAATTTTTTATGTTCCTTGATATAGAGTTCATTATTATATGACTACCCTCATAAAATATTTATTTTAGTAGTGGGATAGAGTAGATCAGTGTTGATATTTTCCCTGTGCGTGTAGCATTTAGGTTTGAGTCCTATTTATCATGGCATATTGCCCTCTTTATGGCCCTATAGTGGCGCTTGTTGTTGATTTTATTTTTGGTGACACTAATTTTTTATAGTTATATTTACGTTATTATTGTTATTATTGCCATTGTTGATATTAATCGGCCCTTGCTTAGTAGATGACTAGACTAGCAGTATCTAGATAGAATTCCCTTCTTTACGATTCTTATTCATTAGCTTGGGCAACTAGCTTAGTTGGATGATTTCTCTCTTGTAGCAAGGTGAGGTTGGTCACTTTTTCCCTTCTATTGGGTATGCTAGATTGGTATTTGAGTAGGTTATGGAAGCGAAGGTAAGTTGGCCTTCCATGGTTCTATTATGGTTCTTAAGCTGGCTATTGGGTTAGATAGTCCATTTTTTAGGTTGACTAGTTTAGGTTCGTTCTTCTTATTTGAATAGTTCATCACCCAGTAGTGGTTATGATGTTGATATCTATAGGTCTTGGACTTTCTTTCTGGGCTAGTTCATCTCCTGCTGATGTTTTTCTCTTGATATTATAGTGGAGTGGATACTCTGTTCTTGTCGTGATGTGATTCTTGTTCTAAGTGGAGTTAGAGAGTTGGAGATAGGTGATCTTTCTAGTAACTTCTTATTAAGGTGGTAAATTAGGTATTTGTTGTCGAGATAGAGTATTGGATTAATTAGTTGTGGGCTAAAGTTGCATTTCTCCAAGTTGATAAAGTTTTGGTTATCTCTAGTAAAGTTTACAACCTTAGTAAGTTCTTGAGTATGCTTTGGTGGCTCATTCCCTCTAGAAGATATGGAGTTGATTAATTGTGTTTTTAGTCGATGATTCTTCCTCAATAGTTATTTGTGTTTTAGCTACACGTTGATTTTGGTTCTGACATAATCCAATAAGGATATGTCTGATTTAGATACTAAGGTTGATGTGATATTTGGCCATAGGTTAGACTCAGAAGCTCAGTTTCAGATTTGATGCCATAGAATGGCAATTTGGTGGTTATGATAGATTGTGAGTGTGGATGCTTACCTATCTGTAGTTTAGGAAAGTTGAGATCACACAGTTCCACCTTGGTGTGAGATCCAACTGGATTTGTAGAGTTTGTGCTCATACTTCATTTTTAGATTTAACTCAGCTGGGATTTTATTTATAGGCTGGCTAAGCCTACATCTTGCCTACCTACTCGGTCTTCTTCAGTTCAGATAAAATATGGTTAATAGGTGTTCTAATAATAGTCTAGTGGTATGGTGTTAGTTCCTCTAACTTTGACCTCGGGTTCTAGTTATCATGGGATTTTTCAATGATTTACTCAACAGGGGTAGTATGCTTGAGTTGGATTCAGCATAGCTTATTCCTTAGTTTGTAGGACTTCCTAGAGGGGATCATTCAATAGAGAGTGCATGTTCTACGTACACCTGACTATAACTTTTGAGGATAATTTGGACCAATTATAGCATCATCATTGATTGCGAACCTTTTTTATCTCTATTTGCGTGCCTAGGTAGCATCTTATGGGCTTATTCTCATATTTTTCAATATGACATTTAGTGGATCAACTTTAGTTCTTTAAGGTTAGTATGATGGAATTGCGCGGAAAGGACTTGAGTGTTGTTTTGCTAGATAGCAGGTTTGGAAGGGCAAAAGAAGGTTGTATTAGGATTTTGGGGTTGTTGCATGGTTCATGTCTTAGTTCGTCATTGGATTATATGAGATTTTTCTTGGTTGTGCTAGTATTAGTATGGTATCAGTGTGTCATGGTTCAAATTTGTATCCATCAGCCTTCCTCAGTTCAGTTGGAGACCAGTTGGTGGTTGAGGTTAAGTTTTGGTTGTTTGAGAGTGAAGTGTGGAAGTTGATTGCAAAAACGGGTACCTGTGGCAAAATCTCTTAAAAGTTTCATTTCTTCTTAGATATTATCTGAGGAGTCGTGCTTGGGAGTAAGTGGTCCTAGTACGTCATCCCTTCGAGCTTTCATTATTTTTTATCCATTGACTTTTACGAATGAAAGTTCTTTTAGTAGTGGATATTGTAATGACCTTCTAGTTAATTTCCTTGCTTTGTGTGAATTTTTGATATTTTGTGCCTTCCCAAGCGTCTATAGGTCCTTTATGGCTTGTCAAAATGGTCGGTTTGATTATCAGATAGTTCATTTGGATTTTAGGCTCATTTCCTTATTTTGGAGCTCTCACTGTTTAGGATTTTGTCTCAATCAAAACTCCTAGCAGATGACCTCATATTAGAACTCTAACAATGTCATCAGCTCTGAAATGTTGATTTTAGGCTAGGGGATCCTTAGTTCAGGTCCCAACGCTTCCAAACTCATTTTGGGTTATCCGATGGATTATGTGAAAAATAGAACTATAGGAGTGGGCCCTAGACTTAGTTGATCTCGGATGAAAGTTCTGATGGTTCCATTGAGTTCAGAATGTTGAATTTGGTACGGTAGCATATTTCATTTATGCACATGGGGTTCTAAATAAACCCCGAACACCCGGTTGGAATCCATTTGGACTCAGAATAATCTGGTGCATCAGGTTGCTGATGTGACCACTTAAGATATCACATGACCTCTTAAGCGGCCTCTATGTATGCGATATAGGGTCGCTTAAGCGACCTTGACAAATTGGTTAAGGGATGCTTAAGAGATGACTGTGTTCAGTTAAGCGGCTATCACTTAAGTGGTCTGGGAGTCTCTTAAGAAATACCCGACCCTCTGATTCCACAATTGCGTAAGTCACGTAGGGACCACTTAAGTAGCAACTGGTGGCTATTTATCCCCTTTTTCTCCACCCAGTTTTCCACCAAGTTGACAGCTCAAAGAGAGAAAAAAGTCAGAAATCATCCATTGAATCTAAGGTAAGCTAGCCTAACACTCCTTGGTCATTTCCCATTAATTTTCCCTTTAATTTCCATGATAATTCTTGAAAAATTCTTAGAAATTAGATCTTGAATTCCTAAACTTTAAGGGTTGATTTGAGACCTGATTTACACTCTGTTTGTGCTCAACTTTTGAGTACATATTCCTTGTCCTTCAAAGGACCTCGTGATGGGTTCCATTTGCAGGCCCCATAGGCTCATTCTTGACCAAAATTTTGACTCGACCCTTAATATAGCAATAAAGGTCTCATTGTACTCCTAATGACATATAGATTTCTATTTTTATAGCATGACAACATTTGGGATCGTGGAGTGATGTGTTGGCTTTTCGACAACATATTTGAGACTTTTAACATGGAATAACTATAAGTTCTTAAGCAACTTGTGTTATTTTAATTGTATTTTGTGTAATGATGTAGGAAAAGTCAAGGTCTGAGGAAACCAAAGAAAAAAAAGAGAATGAAAAGTTGTTTTGGTAACTAGAGGTGATAAGCAGTCAGCTAAGTGATATGTTATAAGCTTAGCCGTCAGCCTGAAGCATTGTGTGAAGAGTGAAGTGATGACTATATTGATAAGCCATCAGCCAAGTGATAAGTCATCAGCTTCATCATCAGTAAGAGATAGAATTTAGTTGCTAAAGAATTTAGTTGACGACTTGGCTGACAAGCTATCAACTAAGTTATAAGCCATCAGGCTTGTCATCAACTGTTGTGCAAAAGTTTTGTTGTTTGAATTTTAAATTTTGAATTATAAGGATATAAACAGCATCTTTTAGGTTTTTCTGGGTATCTTGGCTATTCTTCATAAAAGCTAGTTTACTTTTGGAGCATTTTGAAGTATTGAATTCATCTTTTGATTAAGTTTTTGGGAGATTCCGGTGAATCATTGAAAGAGAACAACGTTTGGTTTCATATTTTGTAAGCATAACTCTTTGAATTATGAAGTCACCTTTTGCAATCTCTTTTAAGTTCATGAGGAACTAAACCCTACAACTAGAGTTATGGGAGCTATGATTAATACTTTGTTTATTTGTTAGTTTGGGTTAGATTTGAGTGATTGTGGGATTCATATTGGTAATTTTGTTGTGTTAATTGTTTTCTATTGGTTTAAAGCAATAAAATATGCCTTACATTGGTTTGATTGAAGTAAGAAATTAACTAAATGAGAATTTGTAAAAATAAATTTTTCATCTAATAGTTAATGTTGTAACAAGATTAATCAACTTGAAATAAAATCAACGAGAATAGAAAATTTCCCTAATTTTGGAAGAATTAGGGAACTAATATCTAATTAGGTTGAAAACACTTAGATAAATTATAGAGAATCGTACCCTTTAACTGCTAATTAACATTGATATGACTCAAGTGATCACAACTCTAGTTCGAATTCATTACTAATTTGAATTCCACAAAAATTAACATTAAGTTTCTGACAAAATCAAAACGCTAACTATAAACTATTATGATAAATAAAAACCCATTTAAAGGAAATTGTTGACTATTAGTAAGTTAAATCACAATTCATCTTAATCAATACCATATTCCCCGTGGGATTTGACACCAGTTGGGTTATATATTTGAGAACGACCACTTACACTTTTAAAGAGTGTTGTAATTTGGATGTACCAAATTTTACCGCCATTTCTAGGGAATACGATTGTCAATTAAGGTTATGTGTGTTAATTGATTCTTAGTCAAGTTTCCTAATTTTACTTTTATTTGTTTCTTTTGTACTTCCAGGCTATGTAGTGCGCATGTCACAAATCCAAAGGTTAGGAGAGTCATTATTACCTTTCAACCCAGAACCTCAAAGAATAGGGAGCACGTTCGAACAACAAGAAGCTGTAAGATTGGCAGCTTTAGCAAATACACAGGTCAACCAATAAAATTTTGGAATATTTGGGTGTGTATCTAATAGGGATGATGATGACTTGGGTGATGAAGAGATTGTTGATCCTCTAAACCGGCGACGAGCTAAAAATATTATACCAATAAATCAAAATTAGCAAGTAAGAGGTAGAGTATGCCAATAGCCTGTATTGCAGTTAGATCTAGATGATGATGACGACACTAATTTGGATGGAGCTGGAACTACTGGAGCAATCATCCCACCACCATTGGCTCCTGGGGTGAAATTTAATATCACAAGTACGATGATTCAACTGCTCAACTTGAAGGGGTTATTTGGTAGATGGCCTAGGGATGATCCGTATCTTCATTTGGTGAACTTCATCAAAATTTGTAAGCCACTTGGCAATCCTGTAGTGGGATAAAATGACAATTGTCTAATTATTTCTATTGTCTCTATTTCGGGAGGCAACTATGTGGCTGAATAAGCTGGGACTTGATTCTATAACAAACTGGAGGCAAATGAAAGGAGCTTTCCTACAAATGTTTTTTCCGCCTTCCAGGATGTTACAATTGTGATGAAATTATATACTTTAGATAACTACCTATTGAGGATCTTCACAAAATATGGATGAGGTTTAAAAAGAAGTTGATGCAGTTTCCAAACCACAAGCTGACTTATGAGCATTTGATGGAGACATTCTATAGGGCTTTGAATTCAATGACAAAGCCAATTATAGACAATGTTGTAGGAGGAGCTTTCATGGATCTCACTTTTGTTGAAGCTGCAGAGATATTGGAGAAAATGACTAAGACAAGTAGAGCTTGGCATATCAGGATTTTGAGGTAGCAAGCAATACTTATTCTAGCAGAATGTTGGCAAAGCAACGCCGGAAAGAAGAAAAACGTGACAAAGATATGGCTCATATAAAGATACATATGGATTTTCTCATAAATCATTTGCTATCGAGAAATGTAGAGAAGTTTAAAGCTGTGGGGTCACATAGTAGGGGAGTTGACTCTGATTCTGAGGAGGAGTCAAACTATTTGAATAACTAGAGGGGTTTCTTGGCAAGTGGGCAAGGAAATCAAGGTTGGAGTTACTATGATAAAGATGGTTATATATATCATGACCAACGAAGATGGAAGAAAAAGAATGATAGGAGTGGACTATATGTACCACCTGGGAGTCGTGACAATGCTATAAATAATCCTGGGAAGATGTCTATGGAGGATATGTGGCCAAATTATTGAAAGGAGTGAAGTCAATAGATGCGGAGTTAGGTAAATAACGAGTGAATTGTCAACCATAAGTCAGTTAGTTGACTCACACACCACATCTATTAAAAAAATTGGAGTAGCAGATAAGCCAATTAGTGGCAGTGTTTAATAAAAGAAAAAGTGGGACTTTACCAAGTGACATAGTTCAGAACCCGAGTAATGATGGTTCAGTTAAGGCTATTACCACTGATACGCCCAAATTACACCTCTCTTACGAGAGAGTAAGCGGTCGCTGTCAAATATAGAACCCAACCAGGTTGGATGTCGAATCCCATAGGGAATACTGTGTTGCTAAGTATTGTAGTTGTTACTGGACTGTTGGTCAGAGGTTCCTAAATGGGGGGTTTTGGTTTAAATTTGAAATGATAGCTACAATATAACAATGAAGCAATATGTGTATTAATATTTGATCACAGAGAATGACAAGTTAGGGTTATGTCCACCTTGTAGCTTTTACTTCTCTATTAACTACGAGTAATAAGGATTTATACATGCATGCACTTATAGAGAGATGTGTTTTAATTCTAAATCCAAGTGTTTCTCAACCATCAAGGATTTATTCACCTTAGTTCTCTCAAATCCAAAGTGTACAATCAATCATACGAACTCTCCAAGTAGTTAATCCTGCTAAGGCATTAACGTATAAAATAGAGGTTAGAAACCCTATATTTTTCTCACTACTCTCTTTTCCAAATAGTAACTTTTCTATCGAACAAGTTATTGCTATAATGGCACATTCCCTATGTTTGGAACCACGAGAATTCAATCATAACGAAGAGAGTAATGATATAAGTGAATTAACACATCATAAATTCAAAAACCCATAGCAATAGAGAGTATACTACAAGGTTTCCATAACCCTAAAAAATAAACTTAGCTACTCATGAATAAAATTGAAATCACAATAGAAATATTCATCATACCAAAACTTATAATGATAAGATGAATAGCGAAAATAAGAGAGAAAAATGTTTCTCTCTCTTTCTCCTCAAGCTAAGCTGCTTTTTCTCCTTTTTGAAATAATACAAAATAATGAATCCCTAAAAATTCAGCCATAAGGCTTTTAATAACATCCTTCTCTAATAAATTGCTACAGCATCCTTAACTACTTAAAAATATTGAGTTTGCCCAGGAAAAGGTTCCCATATATCACATTCAGTCCAAAAGCTGCTTTCCTTTTATGTGAAGTTTCCTTTTGTATCCACAAGTACCCAAAGTGTCGTAATCTTCCTCATTAGTCCCTGAAAAGCATGCTAATCACATAGGTCAGCTCACTTAACTAAATATAGACAAAGCTCAAGAATTATGTATTTTATCCTCAAAACTTAGCTAAAACATGGGTAAGTTATGGTGCTTAGACGTATAAATAAGCCCAACATCAACCACTAAGAGTGGTAAGATATTATTTGTTCCATGTCCAGGAGAACCTTATCATATTGATGATGTAGAGTTGGAAGGGGGGGTATATGAGTAGTCACTAGTAGAGTCTAAGAAGCTGGAAGATTTAGAAAATAATAGTGTAGAAGTGAACAACCAGCTAAGTTGAAATAGATAAAAAATATGGAGAAGAACAAAGAAAAGGAGGTGGAGGCTGCCTCAGAAAAAATTCCAAAGCCACCACCCCCATTTCCACATAGATTGAAGAAGAAAGTATATGAGGGAAAGGTTAGTAAATTCAAGGATATGCTGAAGTAGTTGACAGTGAATGTGACTTTAGTTAAGGTATTAGATAAAATGCCAGGATTCGCTAAATTTATGAAAGACCTCGTGACAAAAAATATATATTCAATTACGAGGTTGGTGGATAACCTTCATCATTATAGTTCTATAGCTACTAGAACACTAGTATAGAAGAAAGTTAATTAAGGAGCATTCACTTTCCCATGTACAATTGGAGCATTTAGCTTTGCTAAAGCATTTTATGATTTTAGAGAAAGTATCAACCTTATGCCATTAGCAGTTTTTAAATAATTAGGTTTAGAAACTCCTAAACCAACTATCATACGACTATTATATGATGTACTTATGAAGGTTTCCAGTTTTATATTTCCTGCAACTTTGCATTTCTTGATTATGAAGTGGACTTTGAGGTACCCATAATTTTGGGTAGGTCATTCTTAGCAATCGGGAGAGTGATAGTTCATATGGAGCTGAATGAACTAAAATTTAGGCTCAATGATGAAAAAGTTAGCTTTGACATTTGTCAATCTATGGAATAACCAAAGAAGTGAGTGTAGTCTTGGTTATTGATATTAGTGATAAAGATTATTTAATTTTACCAGTGGAGGATGGGTTTGCTGTGGAAATCTTAGCTGTCGTCTTGATGAATTTTGATAGTGAAGGAATTAAACAGTACGATAAGACTGTGTGTGCACTAACTGGATAGGGTCGTATTCATATGCCCCTAAGAAGCTAGACTTGTACTTTAAAAACCATCCAACACTACTTACCAAGCCTTTTATTGAAGAGCCACTAGTATTGGAGTTGAAGGAGTTGCCGGGTCATCTGCGATATGTGTTTCTAGGTGATGGAAACACATTACCGATGATTATTGCAGCGGATTTAGTAGAGCACCAAGTTGCTACTCTTATTTCTGTATTGAGGAACTATAATAGGGTCATTGGGTGGATGACTGTCGATATCATAGGTATTCCACCTGGCATTTTTAGACATAATATTCAGTTGGAAGAGGATTGTCTCCCACTATTGAGCATCAACGCAGGCTAAATCCACTGATGTAAAAGGTGGTGAAGAATGAGATAATAAAGTGGTTGGATACTAGGCTAGTTTACCTAATTTCTAACAATAAGTGGGTAACCCTGTGCAGTATGTGCCCAATAAAGGGGTATGATAGTGTTAGAAATGAGAAGAATGAGCTAATTCCACTCAGATCGGTGACTGGTTAGAGGGTATGTATGTACTATAGAAAACTGAATTCTTGGAGTTTGAAGGATCATTTTCCAATGCCCTTCATTGACCAAATGCTTGACCGATTAGCAAGAAGAGATTGGTATTGCTTCTTAGATGGATACTTAGGTTATAACCAAATATCGATTGCACCTGAGGATCAAGAGAAAATGACCTTCACGTGTCCATATAGAACATTTGCATTCAAGAGAAAGTAGTTTGGGTTGTGTAATGCTCCGGCTACTTTTCAAAGGCGTATGATGCCCATTTTCTCAGACATGGTGGAAGACACATTGGAATTATTGGTGGATGATTTCTCTATGATTGGTGATTCATTCGAGAGTTGTTTGATAAACTTAAGCAATAAATTGCAAAGTTATGAGGAGTTCAATCTTTTCCTAAACTGGAAAAAATACCACTTCATGGTGAAAGAGGGCATAATATTGAGGCAGAAAATCTTAGCTAAAGGAATTAAGGTTGATTGAGCTAAGATTGAAGTTATTGAAAAGCTACCTCCTCCAATCTTAGTGAAAGGAGTATGTATTTTTCTTCGCCATGCAGGATTCTATCTGAAATTCATCAAAGATTTTTCCAAAATTACAAATCCTCTTTCCAAATTGTTAGAAAAGGAAACCAAGTTTGTGTTTGATAAGGGTTGTTTGAAGGCGTTCCAATGCCTTAAGGAGAAATTAGTTGATCATTACTGCGCCAGATTGGTCTAATCCATTTGAAGTAATGTGTGATACAAGAGGGGTAGAACTCGAAGTTGTTCTTGGACAAAAGAAGGAAAAGCTTTTTCATCCTATTTACTAGGCTTGTAAATCATTGAATGGAGTGCAAAATTATTATATGGTTACAGAGCAGGAGCTATTAGTCATAGTCTATTCTTTCAAAATATTTTGAGTGTTCTTACTAGGAACAAAAGTGGTAGTTCATACAGACCATGCAACACTAAGGTGCTTAATGGCAAACAAGGATATAAAACCAAGGCTAATAAGATGGGTGTTGCTACTTTAGGAGTTTGACTTTGAAGTCAAAGACAAAAAAGGGTGTGAAAATAAAGTGGTAGACCATCTATCTCGGTTGGAGAATGAATGAAAGATTTCAGAGGAGTTAGAAATCAATGATTCTTTTTTTGATAAGTAAGTTCTTTTTTGCCACTCTTGATCTAGTATCGTGGTATATAGATTTTACAAACTATATGGCCAGTGACATCATCCCAGACAACCTTAGATTTCATTAAAAGAAGAAGTTTCTACGTGAGGTAAAAAGGTATTCTAGGATGAGCTATATTTATTCAAATGTTGTGCTGATAATATTTTTAGAAAATGCATTTTAGAAGTGGAGATATTGTTTATATTGGAGGATTGTAATTCGTCCTCCATTAGGTGGCATCACGTAGGTGATCAGACTTTCAGAAAGGTCTTGTAGAGTGGTTACTATTGGCCCTCAGTTCATAAAGATGCTTATGAATTTGTGAAGGCTTGTGATATATGTCAGCGGAAAGGGTCTATTTCAAGACACCATGAGATATCAATACTAAGATACTGGAAGTAGAGCTGTTTGATGTTTGGGGCATAGATTTTATGGGACCCTTTGTGAGATTTTATGGTCACAAATATATCTTAGTTGTTGTGGACTACGTGTCAAAATGGTGGAAGATATGTATTTGGTAGATAATGAAGGAAAGAGAGTGGTTGTATTCTTTAGAAAGAACATTTTCTCATGCATTGGAGTTCCAAGAACCTTTATAAGTAATGGAGGGTCTCACTTTTGCAACAAGATGTTCCGAGTTGCATTGATTAAATATAGGGTGAAATAACATGTGGTCGTTGCACCTTATCACCCGCAAACTAGTGGGAAAGTTGAAGTGTCGAATAGGGAAATCAAGTCTATCTTGTCCAAGACCATTAATGCCAACAGAAGTGATTAGTCGAGTGATGACGTCTAAGAAATACCTCCTTTTAGATGATGATACGTTCCTTGTCAAGATATAGTAACCAAACAAAGGTTGGGGTCGAATCCCAAGGGAACACGTGGTTTAATAGATCTCAGTGGTTATAGTCTATGAGCAAAAAGAAAAGTAAATGAAGGATTTGTGTGTAGTCATCTCGAACACAGAACAATATTAAATTTGTTGAAAATCAGTCCTAAGTGAACACTAGGATTGCGTTCCCCCTGGCATATCAACTTTGTTGGTTTATGTGCGTTGTTGAACCAACTTAATACCTTGCATGCAGAATCGATAAGTTATGTACCTTCTACAGTCTGTTGGACGAGCAAGAAGATTTCACTCTTTACTTATTGAGTCTCAGAGTGTCATGTTACTAACCCTTACCCTAGTCCCAGTTAACTATCACCTTTTGAGTCTCAAGTTATTAGATGAAGGCTAATAATCATTCGCATATACCGTTGTGCTGCAATGGATTGACTATTACCTCTCTATATTACTGTTGTCTTTATCTTTTCCTAGTTACTACCCCTTTGTTAAAGCATCTAGTAATATATATGGGGGATATTAATGAGTGAACCCATTAAGAAATCAATCATATCTAAGATAAAGGAATGCATGCCATAGGAATGCTTCCCATCAACAATCACACCTCCCTTACTTTGTCAATTTGCCAGGGTTTCCACAACCCTGCTATGGGTTTTAGCCACTCAAGATTGTGAATAAATCAATAGCAATCATGTTGGAATGTAAATATGAAATCACAATGATAAGATGAAAGAAAACCCACAACTGTAAATTGAATAATCAATCAAAGTCAATAAAATGGAATCTCAAGATCAAAGATGGATCTTGAAAACAGAATATGTTTCTAAGTGATAAAAGTGTGTCTTCTGTATATCTCCTCTCACCCTGACTAAAAATTACACAAAAGGTATTATAGTACAAGATAAAACCCTAAAAACAAAGCCCAAACAAAATAGGAAAAAATTGGGTTGGTGGCCACCTACTCCCTACACCTGTGGTCTGGCAGGGCACAGGTACTACCTGTGGCCCAGGCACAGGGCGAAGATAGTGGGCACAGGTAGCAGGAGAAAAAATCCTGTAATGTTCATCTCTTAGCATTTTGACTTTCTGGCACCTGCTTTGTGTACGTGCAGTTTGTAGGTCCTACTTGCATCCATATATTGACTTGGTAGGTGTCGGGAGTCAGTTTTTCAGCTCTTTTTTGACTCTCAAATATGCATTAATCATGATCATGCTGGAAAACATCCCAATAATCCATAATCTCTCCAAAAGTAACCAAAAATGCCTTTTTTCACCATTTTCACAAACTTATCATCCAAATCATGGTTTTCTGCAAAACAGATTAAATCTAATAAAAAAACCCTCAAAAACTTGCATATTTTCCTCGCTCTAAGCATCAAAAGTACTATATTTCTATAGCACATCAATACCCTCAACTTATAATGTTTGCATGTCCTCAGGCAACAAAAACACAATAAACAAAAATGACACTTAACTAGGAGAACTAGGATATTCAATCATCATATTTAGTTCAAAGCAAAACATCCCCTCCTACATCTCTTTTTCAAAACCAACCATGTATGAATAAGAAGTACAATAATGTGACATGAAGGAATCAGGTATGGCAACTACATTAGTAACAGACAACCGCTCATATGTACAAATTACACTACCCGAAACAAGCATATAGCTAGCAATATGACTCAAGCTCCCTCACAACAAGAATCTCACTTATATGAAATCAAACATGTCAATACAGGGACGGTCAAGAGACACCCACACTCAACAAAGAAGTTCCAATCAATGCATGTCAAATACCATAGGCTTGCCCTTATTTTCTTTACCTTAGAATTCAGATAGTTAAGTCAGGATCACTATAGGACTTTTCTCAGCTTGTAATATAGGCTTGGGCTGGTACGATAAGTATGGACATTTAAAATGAAAAAACCTCCTTGGAACTACACTAACTTTTGGGGTCTCACTAACTAGCCAATTGTCTTTTATTCCACCTTATTTTTCCTTTTTATTCTCTTATCGCACATTCTGGTTGGGTGTGGTTTTTTATTCTTTTTTTCACAATTTTTCTTTCTTTTTTTTCCTTTTGTTTTCTTTTCTTTTTATACCACACCCAGCCCTACTAACTTTTTCTCTTATTTTACCCTTTTACATACTTATTTTACACTACGCACCCTTACGATAGCCATCCTTAACTTATTCTTTTTGCCTGTGTTGAGGTGCATAATATCCAAGGAGGACTAGGGCCAAAATAGGTTCATTGTAATATAAATGGGAAGGCAAAAGGTGTAACAAGAAAAATAGGCTATAAGGCTCAAAACAGGTATCAAGGGATATAGTTTGCACATGGAAGGTCATTTAGGCTAAAAGTGGACTAGAATTAAAAACAACCTATGACTATTTCCTAACTGACAATCCTTCAACCTAAGCAAGACTAACCAGACAAGTTCTGAATTTAACATATAAAGGGAACTAGGTAGCATCTCACACTCACATAGCACAAAGTCACCTTACCAACTACTATCTATTCAATTCATGCATTTGTTAGGAAATGGTTATCATATCTCTAATACTAATGCCATAACGAGGTCAACAAAGTTCAAACATATATATATTATCATAGTTCTAAATCACAAAATTTTGAAGGGTTATCAAAAATTAGTCAAAATATGACTACTGTCCTAAATACTCAAAAAATCCTAATTACACAAATACAACACAATACGAAGAAAAACTCAAGACATATAATTATCCTAGACATGCCGATTCTACAACCGTACTGTGGTCGACAGGAAAAGAAGCATGCAACAAAAATTATGGGCGGCATGGCATGCCCACCCCCAACTAAAAACTGCTCACTGTCCTCAATGCACTAAAACAAAATAAAACATAGGGAAGTGACAACATACCTGGGATGAACTAATAGCCCGAGTCAGGAGCCTTCTCAGATAGGGGCATGAAAGCTGGCAGAGGCAATGGTGGTGGCGGTGAACTATTGGATAATGCACCCACTGCTATAGCATCACGACTCTGCTTATCTATGAATCAAATCTCTAAAGAATCATATCTGGCCTTTTTAACGTCCTCTTCCTCTATCATAATAGGATCCTACAAATCATGTAAGTGACCTCTCTTGGTCCCAAGTGTTAGGACCTCGTCATAATCCACTGCAAAAAATTCAAACTGTCGCGGTGCATACAGAAGTGATATCTAGACTATAGGGGGTATCAGAGAGGAAGTAGACATGGCTCTCTTTAAAATAGTGTACCTCTACTCGTAGGATATAAAAATCCTCCCTCATCTAAATCAATCTGGCACACCTATCTTCGTATATCTGGATGTAACCCATATCTCTAGCTCATTAATCTATGTCTGAAACTCGACGTGCAGCTCTAATAATGTGACTCTCTAAGTAGCCTCCCATCTAGCCTTAGCCTACTCAAATCTCATCCTGACCCCTAATCTCATCTGCCCAAAGAGGGTAGTCATCTTGGTCTCGCCAACCTTCAACCAAGCAGCTATAGCTCTCTGGCTCTTCACTAGGCTATGGAAAAACTTACTAGATAAGGTAATCATACCTTTCATAAAAGCTATAGTGGATGGGCGAGCAATATCTGTAGATGCACCAACCATTTTTGAGGTTGAAGTCGGGGATAAAGTAGAAGTAGCTTGTGTCCCATTGCCCTGAGTACTTGAATTCAAAGCATCTCTCTAATCCCCTATCTCCATGTCTATACTAGTACCTGCATCCTCTATATGTTCCTCATAAGGATCTATGAAAATTGTCAGCCCCTCAGACTGGGCATGTGGTACTGCTTCTCGTTGTCTAGATCTCTTAGAAGTGTCTGGACGCGATAAATCTTTCATGGTCTTCATTTGCACAGTCGCAGTGACACTCACCTATCACTAATACAAGGTAACTCAAGTACACTTGCCTCATCACGTAGCCTCTGAATCATACAAGGAAATAGAAGGTTAGCCATCTCACCAAAGGCTCTATCATGTAACTCATACCTGAGGATAGCAGCAAATCATTATCATAACCATCCATAAAGCAGGCAACCAATATAGCTCCTTCCCACTCAATGTGTTATCTAAAGAAGTGGGAAGTAGGGAGTAATGAATCAGCAACACCAAAATCTGGCCTCCAGTATCAACAGGCCCTTCTTGATAGGATAGAGTCAACAGGCCCAAGATATGGCTTATCTAGTGTAAATGGAGAGAGATTATCTCTTAGAAGATAGGATAGAGTTGTAATATTTTTATTTCAAGCTTATCTGTACTTCAAGCTTATCTAGAGCTTTCTTCTCCTATAAAAGGAAGCATAGGCCATTAGTTGGAGATCATCAGATCCTCCACTTAGAGAAATACTCTCTGCTTGGATCAGATCCTCCACATAAAAACCTCTTTTGTGAAGTATCTCTCTATCAATAAATATGTTTGTTGGCTAATCTCTCTTTCTCTCTTACTTCTCCTTTCCAAAGAGGTAGGTACTTTGATCCTTTAAATCAGAGTAGTGGAAAAAAGAAATACTTCAAAAAGTACACTTATTGTGATTGTAATATGGAAATCTGAAGTACTTTCCATGAATATGAAAAAAAATTAGCTTTGTCCACACGACATATATCTCTAAGTCCTATCCATGTTTATGAAATGAAATTAGCTTGGTCTGCACAATAGCTTTCCGATTTGCTTTCTTTTTTTTACGAACACATAGATCTGAGGTATAGCATAGTACACCTTTGTTCCATTGATTGTTGAGGGCACAAAAAGCCATGGGAGAGACACAAAAAGCCAATGCATGTCATATACAGAACAATTGCATTTGTACTAGAATACTAATGATTTTATGTGTTCAAATACTGGCAAAGTCAAGCCATCCCATTGAGGGTTATGTAGCCTTTGTTCGTGTCAAATCATCCTTTAGGATTAGTAAATGCGTAGCCCTAGTCGCAAAAAAGCTATTGTGTGTTTATGAAAGCTTTGATTTCGTATTGTGTATCGCTTATATGGATATTAAACTGGTTATCATGTAGGAAAGGTTAGAGACAGTGGTCACTGGTGTCGATGAGAGCTTTGAATTCGTATGGTGTGCCACCTACATAGTCGTGAAACTTCCTATCATGTTGGAAAATTTGGAACTCTATTGTTAATCGCCTAGTTAATTTTTCCCTTAGAGTTCGTGTCCTGCTGTCCTAGAAAAACACAAAAATATGTCTATTTCTAAATATCCATCTAGTCTGTCCGGTCCATATAAATTCCTACCCATGTTAGACACGTTTCTAACCAATAATAAAACTTATTATGTAAAAATAACAACCTCTATGAAGTAGATATGCTACATCCTGAATAAGATATATCTTCCACATATCTTTCCCTACCTAATGTTTACTCTGCCTTTGTCAAGAAAGTATGCAATCCATAGATGTTGATTGATTCTTTGAACCAAAAGGGCCAGAAGGAATTAAGGAATACTTTGTTGTGACAAAGACGAACTCCCAAGTTAGCCAGTCTATGAATATCGCTCACCAATCTCTTTTCTCATCATCAACATAGGATAAGCTCCCCATAGACAAACTGCTAAGAGCATCAGCAGCAATATTAGCTTTACTTAGATGGTTGTGAAGGGTCATGTCAAAATCCTTAAGTAGCTCAAGCTACCACCTCTGCCTGAGATTTAATTCCTTCTGCATAAATACATATTGCAAGGTCTTATAGTCTGAATATATGTCCACATACACCTCATAAAAATAATAGCGCCAAATCTTCAAAGCGAAAACAATAGCTGCAAACTCTAGATTATGAGTCGGGTAATTCCTCTCATGAATCTTAAGTTGCCTGGAAGCATAGGCCATGACTTTACCTTGTTGCATCAAAACACAACCCAATCCCATGCGGGATGTATCATAATACACCACAAATCCATCAAAAACCTTAGGCAAGGTCAAAACTGGTGCAAAAGTCAACATATACTTCAACTTCTCAAAACTACGCACACAAGCATTGGACCACAAGAACATAACCTTTTTCTGAGTTAACCTTGTCAGCAGAGCAATAGAAGAGAAGCTCTCCACAAATATCCTATAATATCCAGCCAAGCCTAAGAAGCTCCTAATGTCTGTTTGAGTCGTGGGTCTAGGCTATTTCTAAACTGTCTGTGGATCCACCCTGATCCTAAACTGTCTGTGGATCCACCCTGATCCTTTCACAAGAAATAATACACCTAAGAAATGCTAAGGCACTCAACCAATATTCACACTTAGAAAATTTTGCATACAACTTCGGGTCCTTAAGAGTTTGCAACACAATTCGGAGGTGATTGGCATGATTCTCCTAACTTTTAGAGTACACCAAGATGTCATCAATAAATACTATAACAAACAAATGCAGAAACTACCTAAAACCCCAATTTATAAGATCCATGAACGTAGTTAGAGCATTAGTTAACCCAAATGACATAACAAAAAACTAATAGTGGTTATACCGGGTTCGAAAGCAACCTTGGGAATATCAACATCCCGAATTTTCAACTGATGATAGCCTAAATCAAGTTCAAACTTAGAGAAATACCTAGCACCCTAAAGCTAATCAAAAAGATCAGCAATTCTAGGAAGAGGATACTTATTCTTCATTGTAACCTTATTCAACTAATAATAGTCTATACATATTTGAAGATACCCATATTTCATTAGCACAAAAAGTATAGGAGCACCCCACAAAGAAATACTAGGAAGAATGAAACCTTTATCAAGAAGATCTTTTAATTGCTCCTTTAGTTCCTTAGTTTAGTCATAGCCATCCTATAAGGAAAAATAGAAATAGGACGAGTATCTGGTAGAAGATCAATCCCAAAATCTATCTCTTCCAGAGGAACTCTAGGAAGATCATCGAGAAATACTTTAGGAAATTCATTAACCACAGGGACAGATTGCAGAGAGGAACCTTCAGAGTTATAATCCATAAGCCAAACTATTTGATGTAGATATCCTTTTAAAATCATCTTTGTCCTCTAAGATAAGAGATAGACCTCCCTTTGGGTACTAAGGAAGTCCCTTCCCATTAAATCACCGATTCACTAGTAAATTAAAAACTGACCTTTCAGGTCCTAAAATCCAGAGAAGAATAGCATCAGTTCTTCTTCACGGTCCATTATCTACCATTTCTCCCATTGTTCTACTGGCCTGCACCCTACTCTAAATATCTAAAATTCTTATTCTACCTATCTCCTATCTTTGCCTACTTTTTTTCTCATCCTTTACTAACTGCATAAAAACCACCAACTTGGAGATGTCCGTATCATTATTCAATATCACAGCTTTACACTCTAGCACCAAATCATAGGACAAACTAGAAGCAAACTTTCTCATTTAGGACCTCATATTAGATACTAGCTCTAGAGAATAATAAGCCAACTGCAAAAACTTTAGAGCATACTCCTTAACACTCATCTTACCTTGCTTCAGATTCACAAATTCTTTAGACTTAGCATCCCTCAACTCTTGAGAAAAGAAGTGATCAAGAAAAGCACCTAAAAATTCATCCCACACTTCCTATTAGCTTATAACCCTTTATTACTTGTCGCTCCTCACACCATTGGTAAGTTACATCTATTAACTAATAATCAGCAAATTCCACACCTCATACATCAGTAGCATGCATCACCCTAAAGATTTTCTCCATCTCAATAATAAACCCTGGAGGATCCTCCTCAACCTTAAAGCCTATAAAGGTTGGGGGATTTAACCTCATGAACTAGCCAACCCGAGTGACCACAGATGAATGAGCAACTGACCCAACACGATCAGACTAACGAGATTATAATGCCACCAATAGCGTAAGCATATGAATAGACTAACAGAACTCCACATTAGAGATATCTCCCTGAGAAAACTGAGCATAAGTGTCACCAACTCGATAAGGACTAGTAAGGACCAATGGAACCCCACATAGAGCAGTACAACCATGAGCAGGGACCCAAGAATGGGTCTGCACTCCATAAATAGGGTAAGTCCTTTCCATATTCTCCTTCATGGAATAGAGGTTCCAGCAGAGTTTCTATGGATATCAGATCTTCGGGGAGGCATGACCTAAACTGCAAGGAAGCTAGGAGTTAGAAATATTTCATAACGCTAGACTTTATATTCTAAAATAAAACACAAGAAAGGGAAAAATTCATAAATGCCTTGTAGTCTCCCCCTTGTAAGTGTGGAGTGCTACATATCCATAAAAGGGACTCTACTCCACATGGATTTGTGGACACCCAAAGACCTTGAATCGTTCTAAGATACCAAGCCTGTGACAACCCGAACTAGCACCTAGTCATGACGATATCTCAAGCTCACCATGGAACGAAGACTACCCCTTAGCCTAACTATAAAAGCATAATAATCAAAAAAATAAAACAAGATCTAATCAAACCAATGATAATAGTAACAGGAATAGATGAATCTTATTGTGGTTCAATGAATTTGAATAACAACCCACCCACACTTGTCCACAATAGCCTCTAAAACCATAATAGCAACGAAGTTGGGATATGCCCTGGATTATGACCAAAAGAATCCAAAAGTACTATGACAATAAAGAAAGAGCAATGAAATGACAAGGCCTTCCAAATAATGAAGGCACACCACTTAACAGCAACTCAACTGATATGCTTAACCACCTAATGCTACACAAGAGCAACAGAAAGCCCTTCATACCCAACATCATGAAATGATGTAGCGTCTAGGGATAGTCAGTGGAATAAGAACTGGCATATAACTCATGGAATTATGATAAAATAATGCAATTAGCAAATCCAGTCATAAACCATATGCACCACATTAATATACATATATATAGGATGTCAGAATAGGGACAAGGGTCATGAACATAAGAGTTTACAGATTTAACCTAAACTGTGAATCTTGATTCATCCTAAAGGTACTCTTGGGCTATATGGATCCACCTCTCCCTGTTGGAAGGGCCCCAGTGCATGTTAGCCACACGAACTAAGGAAAAATTGAGGAAAAAATCCACCAAGGCAATAGCCATCCCAAAATATATATATCAAGTGTACACCAAGCACATGGTCATATAGACCCCCAACACCGACAAATGTGGTTTCCTGTGTTCATTCCTCCGGGACTTATATCTTTAAAATCAAGTTTACAAAATAGGTTGAGGTTAATGAAATTATCAAGTCAAAATTCCTTCCACTTTGGGTTACTTTATGGAACTTGGGTCGATTATAGTATTATGTATTTACTTTGCCTTTATTTTTGCATACGCATTTCCTATCGCCAGTATATTGTTTGATTCTTATATCTATAAACCTTATGGGGGTTGACTAGGTATGGTCATGAGTTTTGCTTGTTATATGTTGTGTGCTAATGGATCCTTTCAGGTTATAGGGCATAGTTTAGGTATTTTTTAGCTGTACTAGGCTACTAGCCTTTAGTTTATTATTATTATTATGGTTAGCTCCTAACAGGTTTATTATGGGTTGGTACTGAGATTCAAGGTATGATTCTGATTCATTTATCTTATGGTTATATTACCATGGATAATTATCTCCTGTATAGATATTTTGACTAGGAACCCTGATTATGCTAGCACTAGTTTCTAATATGATTAGGAGGCCTTAAATATTAGTATGACTACTTTAGGTTGTACCTTTGGAGTAGTATTATTTATGTATATATATAAATATATGTAGTTATGGATTACCATATATCCTTCTCTTCCTTTATTTATTCATGTTGTATATCCATTCTCTGGCCTTGTATACTACTATATATCCTTCTTATTCTCTTTATTTATATATTGGTCGGTAATATATGGTATAGTGCTTAGGTTTTTGAATATGGCTAGAATCGGATATTTTATTGCTATTACCTCCTTAGTTTTATTAGGTTAGTTCATTAGGTTAGTTTTCTATATATTTGGGTGTAGTCTACATTTCTTATTGCATGTTGTCTATATTTGCATTATCTTTAGAGCTTAGTCGGTAGTTTCTTATTGAGTACCATGTGTTTGGTACTCATACTATACTTTTGCAACCTACAAATTATAGTATGGGTTCTCACCGTTGTTGGGTAAATCGTGTCGAGTGACTATGGATCAAAGACTTAGGGTGAGATCCTATTGTTCGGATACTACTATTCTTCCTCTTATAGATTAGCCTAGTCTCTGTGTTGTATTCATAGATGGGTTGTATCGGTATATTCTTTTAATATTTCACATTGTATTCCTATTATATTAGAAGCTCTTGTACTGATCCCACAAGGTTTTAGGAACGTCTTATAGATATAGATATAGATATAGATATAGATATAGATATATATTAGCCTTTTATCAAAAATCTTTCTGCTATCTTCATTCATTCCTCTTGGTGGTTTATTACTAGCAATTATGTACTATTGGTTGGCTTAATTACTGGTGGGTTAGAGTAGGTGCCATCATGCCTGAGAAATTGGGTCATGATAAATTGGTGTCAGAGTCTAGGTTTATTAGTGTGTTGGTAAAAAAGCTAAGTGTCTAGTAGAGTCTTACGGATTGGTTTGGAGACATCCATATCCTATCTCTACAGGTCATTCTTAGGAACTTTTATTCTTGACTCCTTGTTATGTGTTCGTATTTCTATGATCCTTAAGTATATTCTTTGACTTTATTCTGTCATAGATGGATGATGCGGGGTTGTCAATAGAAATGAATGGGACTCCAACACGCGCTTCTAGAGTTTTTGCACATCATGACTAGGGAATCAGAGTTTGATATTGGAGATCTTCAGCGTCAGCTAGAGGATTTGGAAATGGACCAGTATCTGATAGAGTACGTCGCTGGTTCAGCCTTTCGAACTCAACATTGGGGATTCTAAGACTCTTTATGGGTACTTCACAACCACAGTTGAGGTTCGATTCATCAAGAAGTTCTCAGGATAGAGTTGGGTTTATCGGTGTAGAGTTGGGTTTATTGTTGGTTTTAGAGTATGAGATTGGGTTTCTTGAGTGAGCCATACATATTCCTATGATATATCCATTAGAGCTTGAGATAGTGTATGTATTTATCAGTGGATTAGCTCTGCCACTCCATTTGGCATCAAAGCATTTGATAGGAGTTAGGTATTCTTCCATTCAGGTTGTTGACCATGCGAGGGATATAGAGAGGGCATGTATTGAGACATATAGAGGTACAGGTAAAAGTCCATGTCATCAGGAAAGTGTTATTGATACTCCATCTGGGAGTGAGGATCCTTCTGGAGGAGGTTACCTTCACTTTCAGCCTATTAGTTCTGCACAAGTATCGTCTCAGACTATGGGTGGCTCATAGAGTGATCGTGATGGTCACAGTGGGTAAAGTTCTCATCGGATCTTGTGGATTATTTGGTATGGGTCTTTAAGTTATGGCGATCATTCTGTATCAATAAGGGCAGTACCTATTTCAAGAGCTTTTTGTGGTTATGATAATATTGGTTATTGGTATTGAGAGTACCTCATATGTGAGGTGGTTGCTAAAACAGAGTTAGTATATACTCTCCACCCGCCTAGAGTTCCTAAGGTATGTTATGATTGCAGGGAGGATGGACATTTCAGTAAGGAGCACCCTTTGTGTCAGTCGGTATGCCAGTTGAGATCAGCTCGTGTTTCCCACTAAGTTAGGGCTTCAGGGGTTTGATATGACTGTAGAGAGATCGGTCGTTAGTATAGACAGAATCCTCAATGTGGGATTGTTAGTCATTCAACTAACCCAGATTAGTCTCATAGTGTTGTGGCACCTTCAGCTAAAAGCAATGCACAACCTTGGTTGGTGATTCAGACATTCAGTTCAAATTTGGACCCGCTTAGATTTATACTTCCTTTAGCACATCAGGCATGTGACTTCGGATTCCACCATGATAGGTGCATCTTTTATTTTCTGAATTTACCCTTTTTATTTAAGCGTATTGGCATTTTCGTACCCATCGATGATTATATGCCTAGTAGGTTAATATTGATTATTGTGTGCCTTTGTGTAGAGTTCATGATTATCTGACTATCCCCATAGATGATTTATTTTAGTAGTGAATGGAGTAGATCAGTATTGATATTTCCCCAAGGAAAGTAATACAATGAAAATGATTCAATGTAATAAAGTGATGATGATAGGATGATGATAAATGTTTGAAAGTTATCGCATAGCTTTCTATGTACATCCATCGAACGTGTGGATTCTATGTAGGACCCATGGGGGTTCATAAGCGATATACTTTTTCTATAATCTCAAATCTATCTCTCCATCTAGCGTTCATGGATTAAGGTTATCACAATATTTCATAAAAACATCTCAATCAACCTGATCAGAAATTTCCTCGATCAAGGAATTTTAAAAGTATCTCATTTTCTTTTAAATAGGTGTTTCTCGGTGGTAGAGGTACCAATGTCTCATGAATATGCATGTATGAAATAAGGATGTAATACTCAAAACCAATCAGTATGAAGATGATAATCTATTCAATACATGTAAAAGTATGCTCATAATCAAATTAATGTGACAATGTTCTATGATGTAGGTCAAGTAGGGCACCAATGGTATGAATAGTCATGTGTGACATCAATAATATCATTTAAACTCCCTCTTTCGAGTATCATCGATATTGTAAAGTCAATCTAATGCACTAACATGGTTATGATAACAATTTAAGTTACTTAGCGACACAATAATAAATATGGCAATTAGATGCGCAATCATAGCCAATAATATCAATTCAAGCCCCACTCGGGTGTAACCACAACATATACTCTCCAAACCAGAAAAATCCCTATCCAGGCATACGACAATAAATAATTTTTCAAATCAACAATAATGTTCACATAAGCCTCCACACGGGCAACCCAAAAATAATAACAATCCTTAATAACAATATATATAGAAACTACCTAAGCCTAATTTATCATACCATAAGTCTTATCCACTATTCCAAGGCCATTTTTCTTTAAGTGTTTACTAGACCTCAAACATTCCATAACAATGTAAAAATAACCTAACTATCCTCTAAAAAGCCAACAAGTCTGACACTAGATCATAATATAGGTAATCCCTGTCAATTATTCTAGAACACTAACTTATCCATTTGTAATCCTTTCAATAGATACTTACAATTATCAAAACTAACTAGAATAGGCATTTATCTAAATACAATCCATCAACGGACTCTAGTACCCATAGAGATGCTCCCCACCAATCCTAAAAAAATACAAAATACAAACAAACAAACATATAACACATAAACACTATGGAAAAAGTCAAGGCACATCTCAACTTGCCTTAAAAAAAGATCTGTAAGTCCAAACACCATTCAAAGCCTTAACTGAAAGCTTGAATCCCTCGAATCAATACCAAACGTGTCTAATCTACTCAAAAATGACATATACAAGTGAAAATGAAGCTAATGATACTTATATTGACCCTATTTAAGATAGGTCCAAAATGAGTTCAAAAATAAAAAAGGTAAAATGGGAATTTTCTTTTAGAAATATATTTTTCAAGGTTACAGGAGTCTACAATTGAAAACCTACAAGAAAAGTAGTTTAAAATGAGGTCCAGATCAAAGAAAATTATTTTTTAGCTTTTTCAAAAAAATTCTCAAAACCCATTTTGAAACCAAGATTAAATAGTGTTTTTTGTGTTATGAATCAATGAAAAGTAAAGGAATTAAGGTTTTGGAGCTTAACCAAGTTCAAATATTGAATAAAATTCTAAAATTTCCCAAACGTGAAGCTCAAAGTCCAAAAATGGTGAAAAATTACAGAAAGAGGCTTATATACAGTGGTTGCCACTTAAGCGGCTACTGCTAAAGTGGTAACAGGATGCTAAAGCAGATACCTCTTAATCAAGTCTTGGTTTCTCAAGCGAATACTTCTTAAGCAGTATTGGGGAGTCTAAGCAAACCTTAGCCACTTAAGCTGTTGTACCAGCTATCAGCAATTGTTGATTTGTGGGCACACCTACCACGCTCTAAATGTACCCTCAGGATTTTATCAGGACCCCATGGAAACAAATCATATATTCTACCAAGATAATTTTGATATTACAAACTCAATGACGATTTCAGATTTTCAAACAAAGATCATTTTCAACAAATTAACCTGCAGTACCCCTTTAACCAAATTTACTAGTTTTTCACACGGAGGGTTAAAATACAAGATAAAGGCTCGACACTTGCACTAAGCATGATACTAACTCAAAATTAACATTCCAGAGCTAATGTAACTTTCAAAATCATCATCTGAGGCTCAGATCACAAAATGTTGACCGAAATCAAACTAACCCCTTTTAAGGTGTTCAAAACTACAATCTCATTTAAAATATTTTTGGATGAATTGGAAAATGTACCAACCATCCCCATGACTCATAAATGAGATGAATAAACTATGAGAAAGTTAAAATAAAGTCAAAACACAAAAAAATTTAAATTTTAATATGAGGGTCATTATAGTGCAGATCCAAGGTATACCGAATATAGCATTATAGACCATGTTTCCTTCCATTAGAACAAATATAGAACCTTATTAAATCCTCTTATATTCATCGACAACTTAATTTCTCCCTGGGTTATTTTTCTAAACATGTTAAATCTGCCTAATGTCTTTGTGGCCAAGATTTTCTTTTAACTAGCTTTACTTCTTACAACACCCGGAGTTGGATGATATTTATGAAGATACCTAGATCAATTAGCACAAGTTTAAATTTAAAATTTAACATATTGATAGATATAACCAGTGCAACATTATGATTAAGGGTGAGTGTGCCTTCATCTTTATCATCAAAGGTGATTATCACTGTCTAGTATATCTCGAGCTTTTTTTTGTATGTGATGGACACCTTTATTTTATTAGATACTGAGTATAGTAGCCCACTCATTTTCCCCCCTAAATATTAGGTTCATAGTGTGTTGTGGGGAAGCAGCCTTGGTTGCTCTTGATCATCCCTGAATCGGCCATAGTAATTCTTGGATCTATCACTTAGGAACTCCCTCATATCACCACTTTTGAGCATGTCAGATAATTCTTCTCAGAGATGTCGGTAATCCCTAGTTTTGTACTCATGGTTTTCATGATAATCAAACATAGACTTATGGCCTTGGTGTTAGGATTGACATTGCTTCCTTGATGCTCTTCATGGAAGAAACTTTGTGGATCCAATGTTAGAGTTATACTTTGTGATCCTCTGTGCCTCCTTATTTCAGTGGTGCTCGGCAAGTTCTTATTACTTCTTTCTATCAAAATCCATATTTTTCTTTACCAAACATTTATCAAAAAGAGGTCTCCTTAATTGTAGGTAAGGTTCAAATCGCCTTCTCCATACCTTTCATTCAAAGTCAGGATGGTTCCTCTGTCTATCGAATAACTAGCCCTAGTTTCTTAATGTGAAGAAAGACAGATTTATCTAGTCGTCTTCTATATGTATCTCTGATTTACGTTGATTATGCACTTCTTCCCATATTTCTTCCCAAAGTATACTAATATATTTTCCTTAAATTCCCAAAGGGTGTATGAACTTAAGGGGTTTAAAATTTAAACCTTTGGTAGGGTCTTTTGCCGCTTACTCATCTGGTAATAATGATAACTTCATTCTTTCCTTACGAAACCTAGCCACTTATTCTCCTAGCAACTTTGAATGCCTTACTCTATTTTGAAGAAATCTATTTTTTGGGCTTGTATCTTCTAAACTCCGATGTTGGACTTGATAAAGGGATTTGTGAAAATCATGAAAGAATCAACTAAGTACTCTGTCATATGGTAATAATATGTCAAATCTCCTCTAGTGAAGGTCTCCTTGAATTTACTAATTCAAATTGACTAGATCTCATCTAATGCTAGGTCATTCCCTTTGATGGAAGTGGTTTGCTCCTACAGGTCATTAGTTATATCATACTTGAGAATATCTAGCATATTAAATCTCTTTTTAATGATCATGGTTTGGCATTAGTCTTATCAAATAGTGGGATATAATTTTTGGAGTTTAGACCTTTGAGGCCGCACCAAAGATTTGATCCATTTGAGAGTGTACTTACTTTGGCCACTTCTTGAATTCGCCCTGAAAGGGATTTATCTAGATGTTTCCACTCTTAGAGGCCCTATCTATCCATCTGTTTATTCTGAACTCCATCCCCAAGGCAGTTTGTATGTTACCTAGATTTCCTTAGGTCAAACAACATTTCCAAATGGTACTGGAGGTCCCAAATTGGCATTCTTAAAGAACTTGATTATTGTCTATTGAAGCTTTGTCATGATTCAACTGTGGCACAAAAGATGTTTCCCTTTGTTTTTCTACTGTAAAATCAAGGTTTTCTCTAGTTTTTCCAAATTTAGGCCATCACCACACACACACACCAAGCTTGATTATTTCCACCACTCTTATCTTTAGAAAAGTCATTAGGAGTCTGGTAGTTCTTTGACCATGCTCCCCCATGAGTAGCAGTCAGATCTCTGTCTCACGTTATAGGCATGATCATTGATCAGATATCCAAGTCAAGTTTCGGGCATGATTATCATTCTATAGATCTCCACCAAAATTGAGTGTTGCATCAATTTCCTTACTAATTAGAGGCAAGTTGTCAGGACCCGAACCAAGGCTTGGCCGTGATAGGTATCTCAAGTCCCACGTGGACCAGATCACCCCATGCACCTAACTAAACCAAATACACCACACCCCAAGGATGGATGAATTCTAAACATATAATAAGATAACGTATAATAGCTTAAAAAAATTTAATGCATGTCCATGACCAACCATCGAAGACCGGCCAAACGACCGACCGATACCACCCAATAACCACAATAGTCCAAACAAAACCTTCTGAATAATGAACCAAAAATGAATACCAATAAAATATCAGGACATGCCCCTGACTATAGACAAAATAAGTCTAAATAGTCTGAGACAAAAAAGAACCAAACATGAAATGTAGACTTTCAATGTGTGGAAGCTCACCACTTTAATGTCAACTCACGAGCTAGTCCCAAATCCTAATCATTGAGCAGAAAGAGTAGAAGCATGACCAATTTCTGCATTGTGTGGGGATACAGCATCCGAAGATGGTTAGCAGGGTGAACGCTGTCATGTAACTCAGGGATAAGGATAAAATAATGATATGATCAATATTTAAAACTCATTCAAAACCAGTGCACATAATCAGGTGCATAAACATATATATATACACACATCATATGCTGGGATAGGGAACAAAGATTAACATGTGTTTTAAAATATAGCCTGGATGGTGTAGCTCAACCGTCATAACATGTACTCATGAGATATATGGGACCCAAATCTCACCCCCTGGTCGGGCCCCAGTACGTGTAGCCACACGAATTAGAGAATAATCTCATATATATAAACGGGAGACTTGAACCTAACAACCATATACTTAGGTGACTTAAGCACCCAATCATGAAATGATTTACAAGGTAATCGAACCTTCATAATCATGAAATAATAATAAGGGGGACTCGAAACTCCCTGATCACTTTGACCCCCACGCCGGCAAATACGATTTCAAGTATCGATCACCCGAACCTCCACTTTCACGACTCAGCTACACAATTCTTATTAGAGCCCAATTAGAATATTTATCACATAATCCCAATCATGAACCATATTCACATTAAGGCATACATTGTTGGTATCATCATACCAACTACACTTGCAAGGTAACAACAATATGCCAAAACAATTTCCAATAACTTGGGGAAAACAACTCCATTTTTCATTAATACAGGGTAGGGGATACCGAATCCCATTGTTCATTAAATCAGGCCATTGTATTTCAAATACCTCTTTATATCATCCAATAGTTCAATACTAGTTCAATTTTACAAATTTCCATATTTCTCATAACTCAAACACAATTTCACACTATAGGGTTAGGGTCATAACCACTTCAAAAGTCATAGTTTGGGAAAATCACAATTCCCTAGTTCATCCACCATACACATGCACCCACAAGTTCAAAATCATATTTAAAGCATGATTAATCATATGTAAGCCATAGAAAAATATTGTTCAACAACAAGCATTTAAAACTCCCAATCCTTATTTCAAAACCATCATAAATACCTCATGAACAATACTTTAAAATCACATGTTTTTACAAAATTAACAGTGAGGAAAGAGTAACATGCCTTAAACACCAAGAAATTGGAGAGAAATCGACCCTTGAGCCCTTAGATGACCAATTTGATGAAACCCTAGCTTGATTTGCTTGAGGTAATTTAGAGAGCCTTTGGAGTGTTTGAGAAGTTACTGGGATTAGTTTCTGAATGCTAACGATGCCCTAAAGAGGTTATGAGTCATGGATTTTAATTTAGATAAGAGGGTAAATATCCAAAATGCCCTTCACTCAAAAGCTGAAAAGTGTCGCCTTTGACTACGGGTCAACTCTTGACTCGTAGTTATTCCTTACGACTCATCACCATGAGTCATAACCAAGGCAGTACCACCGAGGCAACATACAGTGCTGACCTTACGACTCAGCCGCGGGAATCATAATGGGACCCTACGACTCATAAGGTCAAGTTGCAGTCAACATAGAACCCAAATTGGGGTATACCCTGGACATCCGACGATTACACCTGACAACTCATAACATCTCCTTATGACTCTTAGAGGCCACTCGTACTCAGAGCAAAAT